>NW_027203579.1:30000-67755 GCF_024711535.1 Dipodomys merriami
ATTCCATTAACCCTAGAGACTTTTCTGTTTAGTTTTTCTTGGAAAAACACAAGTTGGAGAACAAAAGTAAAGATCACAGTTGAACTAAAACAGAGAGGTCTTTCTTCTGGGGCATTATTCCTCTCATAATTTTAAATTAATTCAAATCAATTATTTTCAGATAGGATTGATTGTTCAAAAACATTGGTCTCTGTAAATAAAAATATTCATTTACACTTGTACTTATCATATTTTTTCATAGTTATTAAAGCTATTTTATTGTTTACATTAGGAAAATCAAACTACATATGTTCTATAGATGATATGGATAGGTAATATTACTTTGATTTTGATTCATAAATAGTTATTACTTTTCCAATATGTTGTATTAGTTAAGAAAAACATTAAATTTGGATAATAGGAAATAACATTGACCACTTTTTCATGATGGGTGAAAATGTATGGGATGCTTTTTTTTCTGCTATGTCACATTACAATTTCATGTAAGTTTATCGTTGTCTCCTAATATGTATGCAGACGAATATAAATAAAAATTTCACTCAGCTACACACATTAAAGAAGCATATATCCATGGATCTATGAATATTTAAATTGCTTCTAGGATTTCATGAGGAAAATGTATTGAATCTATCCTGTAATTAGGTTGTGAAATGATGCCTTAGCTAAAAGCACTACATTGAACAACATAAAAACAATACTTTGAAATATTCCTGTGCCTTTTCTTTTCTTTTCCTTTTGTTATTGAAGTTTAAACTTAGGGCTAGTTTTTGGGTCAAAACTAGCTCTCTTCCACTTGAGCCATACCTCCAGCATTTTTGCTCCTTAATTAGAGTCTCTTGGATTCCCTCTGCCCTGCATGGATTTGGCATGGGATCCTTCGATCTCAGTCTCCTGAACAGCTACGATTGCAGGCATTTAACTAGTCAGAATAATGTCAGCTTCTCATTTCCTTAATACTACAATTCAAGGCAAGATTATATCTGTTCCATTTTATTCCATATTTCTTTTATAGTTTATTGAATCATCTGTGATTATCATTAAAGGATTTTCTTAAAGTTCCTCCATTGTACATTTCCTATATGGCTTTGGGAAACATGGATCCCATCTTTGTCTTTCTACATACAATACTTATCAGCCAGGAAAATATCGATTTAAATATTTTCTTTAAAATTATTCTTTAATTTGGAAAGAAATGGCTTTTGCAAGCAACACCACCAAGTATACCTGTCAACTGCACAATGCTATTGCCATTCTCATCATATTTTATTTTTATAAGCAGATTATTTCTCCATAAGTACATGGAAATATAAAGAGGAGAAAACGTAAAATACTAGCAGGAATAATGAGAAGTAACTTGTCTTATCTGAGGTCATGCAAAAATTAATTAAACAGAGTAAACATGATTTGTATTTATTTATTATTTATTACAAAATAACTTGAGAAGGGTGGGTTGGTTCTCAACACAGAGATTATAAATATCCTGATTTTATCAAATGTATCACTTTGTAATCTATAAATATGTGTAATTATTGTCTACTAAAAATAAAAACTAAACCATTCTTTATAAAAAAAATGAGTTCAAGTCTTTCCATTTCCTAACAAATGGGGCAATGTCATAAGCCAGGCCGAAAGATACATAGGTCCCATGGTTTCCCTTATTTGCAAAAACTAGTATATATCTGAGTCAAGCAGAAAAGGTCAGATAAATTGATGTTAGGGGAATGAACCCCAAGATAAGTATTCAATTTTTTTTCTTTCATGCAATTGTTTCTAACATATTTGTAAGATGATTTCTATGTTGTTTTGTATATCCCTCCCCCATGGTATTACCCCTGCTTTCACTGTATTTGATGTTGGAATAATTTGTGGATGGGAAGGGCAAAAACAAATTGTTTAATTAGGGATACAAGTGGACCCATTGCAACAATGAGATGTACAAGTCGTTATGTCAAAAAATGAACTTTACAACTTTGGTGGGGGGGGATAATCAGGTGAGGGGAGGTGGGGGGAGTATGGGAAGGGATGGGAAGGCAAACAAAGAGGAGGCAAAAATGCTTGATAAGAAATGTACTTGTTATCTTGCCCATGTAATTGTAACTTCTCTGTATGGTATTCACACAATAAAAAATAAAATAAAATAAAAAGAAACAAAAAAATCACATAGTACATTAAAAACAACAACAACAACAAAATGAGTTCATTCACATAAGCAAATATATCTAAATTTCACTATTAAGAACATATTTAAATACATCTACATAGTTTTTTTAATTTGTAGATAGCTAATAATTTAACAAAGCAGATTACTTATTTTGTTCCTTTACTGAGGCTGCAATTTCTGCTCTCACTTGACTTTTTCACTGAATACAGGCAATGTACCAATTTATTTAGTCACATCTTTCCTTATTGCTCTTTGCTTGTGAACTAGAGATAAAAGTCTCGGAGTCTATTCTGCCTGGGTTTGCTTGAACTGGGAATATCAGATCTCAGCCTCCTGAGGAAGATTACAGGCCTGAGCCATCAGTAATCAGCCAAAACAGCATGTTTTTAAACATAAAGACAATTTATGTTGCATATAATCATGATACTACCATATGTGAATGTACTATATATCATATATGCATTATGTTTGCTTCTCTTATGTAAGTCATGTATTATATTAAGTAAAATAATATTACATACTATTAGTAAATTACTGTTTTCTGTTAGTCAAAATCTCAATTTTTGCTCCATTTTTAGAAAGAGATGTTGAGTTCTATGATCCATTTTTTTCTAAAATGATGAAAGCAGGAAATTTAAAGAGTAAAGTATAAAAATGGCCACATAGAATATATAAAGATGTTAATTATTACATGTCTCCATAAAGTTGAGTTGGATGTCTTAATTCACAAGGATTCATCTGAAAATATTTTGAATTTTTCCATTCTTTCCATCTTGTGAAGAAGCAATTTTCATACTGTTTAACATATTGTCTTACAAATCTAATTGATTAAATGTATCGCTAATCTAGTTTTTTGTATAGATTCAAAAATGTTCATTTTAATAATATAGATCATTAGTATTTACTTTTTCTCTCTTTCACTTCTGATTAGTCCCAAATAGATTTAAGAACACTTCATTTTATTTCATTTTGTCAGTCCTGGGGCTTGAACTCGGGGCCTGGGCACTGTCCCTGAGCTAGTTTTGCTCAAGGCTAGCACTCCACCACTTGAGCCACAGTGCCACTCCTGCCCTTTTCTATTTATGTGGTACTGAGGAATCAAGCCCAGAGCTTCATGCAGGCTAGCAAGCCCTCTACCCCTAAGCCACATGCCCAGCCAAGACTTTGTCTTTTATAATGATATTTTTTATATAAGGTAAATCCTCCAGATTTTGAACTAGTTACTAAAATTTCCAGAATATTATGTAAAATTATTTTACACACACTTAGTGATTGCACAAAATACTAAAGTATGCATTAGTGTAATATAATAAGTAGGAAGACTGGAAATAATATTTTACATGACAAGACTGTATTACTGAAAACAATATTTAGGAGATGAAGATTGATTATAAGATATATTTGGCTCATTTAAGTGTATTAATATGTGGCATTTTTGGTTTTAAAATGCTCACAAACTCACAATATTTAGATAGTGAAATAATCAAATGTTATAGGTATCTCAGTATCTATCACCTTTGTATCATCTATCTATATATGAAAGACAACACATATTTCAAAAAAATAGACATGTTCATATGTAACATTCACTTTTGTTGGAGAATTCATCCAATAAAAAGATATTAGTTTAAAAATTTACTGTTACCTTTAAGTACTATAAACTAAATCTATTCATTAAATAATTTTTATTTATTTACTTATTTTTATTTATTCCTTTTCAGCTTTTTTTTCTTTTCAAGTTTTGAAACTTGGAATGATCAAAAGTAGCAATTTGACTTTTAGTTAGGCAATATATTGCAAAACATAATAACTACTAAATTCTTCCAGTTCTTTTTGTTCCAAAGGTTTTACCTTGTCATGCAGTACAATCTCCACCCTTGAGGTATGATAGAGTATATTCCCTGCATGACTTCCATGAGACTCAATGATACTGGCTTGGACTGGCTGCTTACAACTCTAAGCAGTACCTTTGATTTAAGATGCTCACCGCTAAGGGAAATTGTCTCTATTGAAGTGATTTGATTATGATAATCTAAGTATTTGTTATGCATTGTGTTTTGGACCAAAAAAAGACAAGGTCTTATATTTAAAATCTTTAAATTTTAGGGCTTTTGTTGTTTATGAACTATTTTATGTTTTCACAAATATCCACAATAATTTATTTTATATAGATTGTCATAAATTTAAATTTAATTACATATGTATAGATAAGTTCATCCACACATTTCGTATCCAGAACATTAAAGTTTATTAACAAGAAAAATACTGAACAAATATGGAATAATTGTCAAAACTTTACATACATGTACACATATATGTATTAGATAGTTTTAGATTATAGCTAAATATGTGAGAAGAGTAAATGTAATAATTTTTCCGGTCGTGGGGCCTGAACTCTGGGCCTGGGCACAGTCCCTCAGCTCTTCAGCTCAAGGCTAGCACTCTACTACTTGAGCCACAGTGGCACTTCTGGCTTTTTTCTTTTTGCTGATGTGGTGCTGAGGAATCGAACCCAGGGCCTCAGGCATGCAAGGCAAGCACTCTACCACTGAGCAACCTTCCCAGCCCTAAATGGAATATTTTTAAGTGACTTTATTGTTATCATAATGGTGGTGTACAGAGGAATTATAATTACATGAGTCAGGTAATGAGTACATTCCCTCTTACAATGTCTTCTGTTCCCTCATTCTCTCCCAGTCCCTCCCTCCTATCTCCACTCATAGGTTGTATAAAACATTTTCATTAGTGTCCAGTGAGCTCCATTGCTATCCTTTTACATCCTTTTCCCCTTGAGTTCTGAACCTTCCCCCCAACCCTCCAAAGATATACACTTGATTACAACACACATAATGGAAGACAAAATCATTGAAAATTAAATTTAAAAAGAGACATATCTTGTTTCCATATCTTGGAGGAGGTCATAGCTAGATGGATGGATGAATGGACAGATAGACAGAAAGACAGACAGACAGACAGACAGACAGACAGACAGACAGACAGACAGATAGATAGATAGATAGATAGATAGATAGATAGATAGATAGATAGATAGATAGATAGATAGATAGATAGAAAGATACATAGATAGATAGATAGATAGATAGATAGATAGATAGATAGATAGATAGATAGATAGATAGATAGATAGATAGATAGATAGATAGATAGATAGATAGATAGATAGATAATTTGATAAAAATAGGAAGAGGCACATAGACATTGCACCCTTTTGTTTCTCTCCTAAGAGTATCCTCTTTTGGTATTATTGTGTATATCTAGAATCCTGTATCATTTATCATATCCCAATGACATTTAGTTCTAATTTCCAAATTGGCTGTATATTTCTCTGAACTTACATTTAGCATGATTTGTTCTAGTTCTATCCATTTCACTGCAAATGATATTATTTTACTCTTTCTAATGGCTGTGTAACATGCCATTGTGTATAGGTACTGTACTTTTTTGATCCATTCATCTATTGTGAGACATCTGGGCTGTTTCCATATCTTGGCTCTTGTTCTTGTGAATAGTGTGTCAATGAACATGGATATGCAGGTGTTTTTGTTTATCATATCCTGGCTCATGATGTTCAGGGTAGATGCCCAGGAGTGGTTTGGCTGGCTTGTAGGAAAGATATATGTTTATTCTTTTGAGTAACCTCGAGAATGCTGTCTATAGTGATTATACTAGTTTATATTCCCACCAACAGTACAGTAAGGTTCCTCTTTCCCCATATCTCTGCAAACATTTGTTGTTGATTAAATTGACAATGTTGGCCAATCTAACTGTGGTGAGATGGAATCTCAGAGTTGTTTTATATTTCTTTTATGGCCAGGGATGATAAGTATTTCCACATGTGTTTTTTGCCATTCATACCTCTTCTTCTGAGAAGTCTCTCCTTAGCTCCCTTGACAAATTATTGATTGGTGTACAAGGTTTGGGAGGGGATAGTTTATTATATAGAGGGATCCTTATATAGAAGGATTCCTTATATAGAGGAATCCCTTGTAATTCCTTATATATATAATCCCTTATAATTCCTTATATAGAGGGATCCCTCACCTATTATGAGAGCTACATTCCAGAGACCACTGCAACAGATGAAAATCCATGAAATAGCAGCAATATATTTATGATATATGTATATATACATATATATATATATATATATATATATAATGCTTAACAAACCCTTCCTACTACTTTTCCCACTCTTTTTTTAAACTTTTCCCCTTTCCCACCCTCTTTACATGCCCTTAAAAACTTTCTATCCTGTTAAACCTACATAATTATAACAACACTTTTAAAACCTACATAATTTTAACGACATATAAAACTATACGTGGGCACTTACCAATGAATTAAACAACTTGAATGATGATCAGAAATTATGTAGCTGTGCAGCACTGATGGTGATAAAGGTGATGACAATGATACATATCTACTACACATTCAAGAGGAACATTACAGCTTTTCTGAAGGCACCACTGCATCAGATGCTTCATCATATGGTGCAGTATCTTCAGGCCATAATTTCTATTTCCACTAAAAGCCTGGGCCTAACTGAGCTCTTCATCCAAGTGATGCCCATACTTATGGGGAGTTGCAGGTGCTGCTTTTTCTTCTGAGTGAAGAGGTTTTTTTTTTTTTTTATAAACTGACATGCCACCCGTATTTGTATTTATGAAGTATGATGAACGAAGCATCTGGGGATCCCATTCCTCAGTCACTCGCTGAAGTTCTTTGGCTATTCTGACCATGGTTTCAAGATGATCGAGTGTTTGACCACCCTGCTCCTTTTCTCCAGCCCAGAGTTGGTCTTGTTCCTCTTTCTCTTCTTGACTTGCTGACTTCATCATCTACATTAGGTCTTACCATCAGCGGTTGTGAGTAAATATTGATCAGGTCATACATATCATCAAATGTCACGTCATTGAAACCATCTCCTCCCAGTAGTTTTGTCAATTTCACAGCCTTACCTGATGCAGAGTGATGTACTTCATCAAGGAAGAATCCCTTGTAATCATGGACCACTTGTGGCTACAAATGTTTCCAGCTGGCATTTCTGTTTCAGTCTTCATCTCCTTTATGGACTTCAAAATATTTAAGAGACAAGATACAGTATTGTTATCACACCAGTAAACATCGGCAAGAAGCATTTTATCTGAGTCCATAGCTTCAACCAGATTTAGTAGCATGTTTCAAAAGTGCAGATCACCTTACAAGCGTGAATATAACCTTGGGCGAAATGAGCAATGTAACGTTTTTCTCTAAGAACTCTATCTGGACACCATTATAAAAGAGATCAACAACATAGCTTCCAGCAGTGTACATGGTCAAAAGGAATTTGAACTTGAGGTTTTTCTCTGCCTAATAAAGCTTAACCTCTAAGATAAAGCACTGGTAGAACCAATCAGCTGTGAGGAGTTTTCATGATTGAGGCCCTGGGGTTGTGCATCTAGTATTGTTTTTTAGGGCACTGGGGTTTTGTGATTTATTTAAGCCCTGGCTTTACCATAAAGCTCCCAGCATTCCCATACATAATCAGTTACTCCATCTTTTTGAGCCTTAAAACTAAAGGCTTTGGCTTTGTCCTTCATAATACAAGTGGGAGATGGCATTCATTTCCAAAATAAGTCCCTCTCATCCATGTAGAAAACTTCAGGCTTGTAGCCCCTTCCTCAATGATAGATTTGAACATGTTCTTCACTCTCATACTCCTTGGCTCTGGTTTTATCCACAATGGCAGCTTCTCCATACAGAGAAACACTCTTGAATCCAATGCATCTTTGAAATTTATCAAACCAATCCTTGCTGGCACTGAATGTGGTGGTTCTGGTGTGGGCAGCACTCCACAGTATTGCTTCTGCATTGTTGTTGTCATCATCTTCTTCAGCATTGTGAAAATCCATGCTTTCTAAAAAACAATCATAAAGTTCCTTGGCCTTTGTCCAGATGGTGTTTGTATCCCAGGGGATATTCTTCTTCCTCCATTCATTTATCCACAGGTCCAATGCAGACTTCATCCTTACAATGGCCTTATTGTGAGAAATGACTATCTTTTTGCAGTCTTGTTAAAAGTCTTCCTTGGTGCTGGGAAGTTGGCTCAGTGGTAGAGTGCTTGCATCACATGCATGCAGCCCTGAGTTCGATTCCTTAGTACCATAAAAGCAGAAAAAAGCTGCAAGTGGCACTGTCTCAAGTGGTAGGGAGCTAGCCTTGAGCTGAAGAGCTGAAGGACAGTGCCCAGACCCAGAGTTCAGCCCCCATAACCAAAAAAAGTCATTCTTGTGGTAAACCTAATGTTCTTTTCATCTTTATGTGTTGAATTGTACATCTGTTGATACAATAATGGCAGGCTATAGCCATGTAGCTTTTGCCTTCCTTTTACAGGCTGAGAACGTCCACATTTTGTTTGACAGTAAGCAACTTCCTCTGGCACTTGGCTTCACTTCCAGAAGCCTTAGAAGGTGCAGAAAGTTTGGGTGGCATCATAGGACTAGAAATAAATTCAGACTTTTACAAAAACTTCACAAAACACAACACTACAGAGCAACACTACATATAGTGATCAGATGTCCATGTAAAGGGGACAAAGAGGGATGCTGAGGGCTGGGAAGGTGGCTCAGTGGTAGAGCGCTTGACTTGCATTCCTGAGTCCCTGGGTTCGATTCCTCAGCACCACATAAGCAAAAAGAAAAAAGCTGGAAGTGGCACTGTGGCTTAAGTTGTAGAGCGTTAGCCTTGAGATGAAGACCTGAGGGACAGCGCCCAGGCTCAGAGTTCAGGCCCCACGACCAGACCCCCCCCCCAAAAAAAAGAGGGATACTGAAAGATTGAAAGATTGGGCCCAGTAGGAAAGAATAAAGAGACTGATTCTATGGTTACTGGGCCAATCAGCTCCCAGGATACAGAGCACAGTACTGTGGTTTGTTGACTTCCGTTACATCAGCCAATAGTTTTACAACCTCACATTGGCAAACTTGTACAAGCACTAGTGGTGTATAGTACTGCATCTCAATTGTGCACAGTAAGGTGTTCATCCTCTAATGAACTACATACTGTATTTTATTTTTAATATTCTTCTAATATGTTTTAATTAATATTTTATATTGTTTAATTTTTTTAGCCAGAAATAGTTAAAGTCATCAATATTATATGACTATATAAATACTGCAAAATCCCACAATATAGTGAAAACTCCATGACACCTGCAACACAATGAAGCCACAATAAGTGAACTGCCATATAGCAAAGGATGATTGTACTGGATATTAGGAATTTATCTGATGTATTGCTGGTAAAGGTCTCACAGTCTGTTGGCTCTCTTCCTAGTTAATAGATCTGTCCTTACCTGTGCAGACACACTTGTCCAGCCTTTCTTCTAACTATTGTGCCCCCGTATTTTTTTTAAAGGAAGTTTCTACCTGTACTAATGTTTCTGTTACTCCCTTGCAGTAATTTCAAAGTTTTGCTTCTGACATTGAGGTCTTGTTCACTTTAAATTGATATTAGTGCATCGTGACAAACAGGGTTACACTTTTAGTTTTCTGTAAATGTATGCCCAGAGAAACAGCTTTAATATCTGTAGGAAGTAAAACTGTTCAAGATTCAAAGGAAGATTTTTTTGAACTATTAATATTTTTCCTGTGGATTTAGCAGTCTTTTGACTTAAACATGATGATACCACAAAATAGTCCTGTAAGATCTTAACGAAATGAATTCTTAAAGAGTGAGAAGTTAACACAGGTCTCTCAACTTAGTTTATTCATTCAAACAGACATGGAACTTAGGCTCCATGTTTCCCAAATGATATATGCTAGAGTAAATTTTGTTAATAATTTTATCTAAGAGCTGATGGTGATGCCACTTGGGTTTACCATTCAGCCATTGAAAGATTCTTCTCTCCTATTAACCTCCTGGTAGAAATTGAAGCTCCTAATATTCTTGAATTACATTTTTAAACATATACACAACAACATGGGTCGGGGGGTGGGAAGAGGAGTAGCAAGGAGAAAATATGTAGATACAAAATATCCATAGTAGTGAAAAAATCAGACTTCAACAATCCTGTGGAAGGGGAAACATAACAAAGTCTCAGTGAACAAAAGAGTCAATTTTGAAAATAAAAATTAAAAATGGGTATACTATTCATTTTATTACAAAAAATCAATGTCCATACTATACATTTTTGTCAAGTTCAATTTCCTCTTAATCATATATCAAAATGATTTAAAATAAACTCTCCTTACTCTACACAATGATTAGTATAAAATAAAGGTCTAATGTTAATTTGAATATAAAATTTACTTGTAGAAAAAAGTGACACACCATGTTATTAAAACACTCATGGAGGTCTGCCTCAGAGGCCGAAAGCTACAGGACGTAAACTTCACAGTAGACCTGTTTTGCAGGCTCACTTCCTCAGTGAACTATCCATCTATCTTCACAGCAGCTTTCCTAGAGCCATCTTCCATTCCAGCACAGACCTAGCCTGTGAGCTGTCCTCTCATCAGTAGTGCTGAAATACAAAAGCTACTTTCCAAGTCACAGGACAATGTTGAAGGGAATAAGAGACAATGAAGTGTAGCTGTTGATCTACTCTGAAAGGAACCATGATCAAAAGCTGTCACCACCACTCTCCTCTGA
This sequence comes from Dipodomys merriami, assembly GCF_024711535.1. Taxonomy (NCBI): domain Eukaryota; kingdom Metazoa; phylum Chordata; class Mammalia; order Rodentia; family Heteromyidae; genus Dipodomys; species Dipodomys merriami. Next base: position 40,811 of record NW_027203579.1, read on the forward strand.
GTTGAGAAAACAAGTGTTATTTGAAAACAAGTGTTACTGAGTACAAGTGTCAATGAATGGGCAAACTGGACCCTCAGCTGGGAACTCCCAATACAGAACTGTCTCTAGAAGTGGCAGTTTTAGCTGGACACCTCAGCTACAAGTCTTTCCATGTATGCCCAAAACAACATCACAATCGTATAGATTTTTGCAGGTGGGAATGGAAGGTTTTAGCTATTTAGCTGTTTAGATACTTTGTACTCCAAAGTATAGCAATATAGATGCCATTTCCTAAAAAAAATAAAAATAAAAATCCTAAAAAAATAAAAAAAACACTCATGGATTATCATTAGGAACTATATATTAAAAATGGAAGCCTCTTATCACTGCCAAAGAAATAGTACCAAATATTTCAAACAAATTATCTGGGAATCATTCATTAAAAATATATGTACACTTAAACATTCATAAAAAGCATATAGGTGTGGGAAATATATTACATTTATTCCTGCAAAGTGAAGAATGGTCAAAGCCACAAGTTTGATCTTTAAGGGGGTCAGTCAGTTTTCTTTGACCCAAGGGAGTGAGTTCATTTAAAGTTCTGTGCAGTATCCATTAACATTTATCATATTGTGAAATACCTTCATGATATACATGATTTGTAAAATAATCTGTACAATTTGGGAAAACATTAAAGCTATATTTTTCAAAACCTCATGAGTCGCCAACAGTTGTATAAAATTTTCCCAAATTAAATTTTGGTGATGTATGACATTGCTCTAGCCTACACAAATAAGCATTATCAATATATGTGTTGATTGCAAATAGATAATTTAAATTTACTTAAATTGCCTCAAATAACATTTAATGCTTAAAGACTTTCTGAGACATCTCTATCATTTATTAATTCATATGGGCACTAAAACAAAATGCCTTCTAATTAAAAGATGTCAAACACTGTGCTTAATTTTCAAAGCAGCATTTAAAGCAGCAGGTCATAATTCTTATTGTCAGAATTCATGCGTGTGAAAGACATAAGCATCCATTGGACACTGAAGTTATTTTACTGGGGGACTCTCAAACCCAACAAACTTCAACTGGAAATTCATTAATTTGTTTTGACAATATATGTGACACATTTCTCATAAAATGGTGCGATTAGTTTTTAACATAATCTTAAATACATAGTTGATTAAACAGATTTCAATGTCACAAGTCAGAGATGTGTGCTATATACATTTTATATTGGTACGGGGCTTGAACTCAAGACCTGTGTGATCTAATTCAGCTTTTTCCACTTATAGCATGCACTCTACCTCTAGCCCCAACTCCATTTGGAGTTTTTTTTATTGGAAATAAAAATCTTTCAGATTGGCTTCCAGGGCTTGTTTCAAAATATGATTCTCAGATCTCAGACACCAGAATAGCTAGCTCTATTTTTGGCTTCTTGGTAGTTAATTGGAGATGAGAGTCTCATGAACTTTCTTGCCCAGGCCAGCTTCATACCAACTTTCTCAGATCTCAGAGACTTCTATAGAAGTAAGCCACCAGCATCTAACCTAAATTCCTAAATGATGTATGGGACACTATTTTAAATGTGTTATTGTGACATATTTCTGTAGAATAGGCTAAAAAAGGAGATCAGAGTAGAAATATGGAGCTATTTCAAAAGAAGACACTAGTGTCTCAAATGTATAATATTAGTTAATTAGGAGGCTGAGATCCCAAGGATGAGCTTGAAGCCAGGAAAAGGAGACAATTACTAGAGATTCCACATCCAGAAAAAAATGCTGTCATAATGTTCAGTGTACCTATGAAAAAATGGAACCAGGTAACTAAGAGATGGTGTGATTGGGAGATATGGGGAGAAATATTAACGTGGTTATATGGATCAGGATACATTTTACTCATACACTGACTTACATGGTTAATTGAAACTCATTTTTACAATGAATTTCTAGAACATTTACAAATACTTTATTTAGTTTTCGTTAGTTTACATCCTGGAGGACTAAAACATCACACTGATCCTATGTGATTGCCTTGCTTTGGAGTTTGCCAGAAATCATGCCTCTGTTTCCATGGGTGCCAATTATCTTTCACCAGATTAGTTTTGATGGGTTTGCAAACAGGAGTTACTGTGTTTTTTCTTTTGTTTTTTACTTTGTATACGTAAACACATCTCTTGCCAAGTAAAATTGTTATCATCTTGGGCATTAAACACCTTCCATTTTAAGGAAAGCCAGCATATAGCTGGGGAAAATATCCTTGCAACACAGCCTCTACTCATTTGGCCTATTTGAAGTGTTATAATCCCAACAGGTCCTCCACAGGTTCCAATATGGCAGAGAATATACCGCTATTTTTTTTTAATTAAAAAAATAACTAACAAATTCCAGCTGGAATTTGGCTTTGACATTCTGTCATAGCCAAATAAGACCAACATGTGAAGTTTAAACATTTTTTTTCTCAGAAAAAAATAAAAGAAATGACCATAAATAAGTAAAGATATAAAGCAACAGTTTTGTGTTTTGATTGGTAAACTCTGTAACTTGGTTATGTCAATAATGATGTATATGTGGAACTGATTACCTATAAATTATATTGAAATGCATGAGACTAATTGGAAAAGCCTCTAGAATGATTGTAAACAATAATTATAAGGCATGATATCTTACATCTTGATGTCTTACAACATCTTCAAAGCAAGGAATAAACATTTAAATGTAGTTGTCAAAGTGGCACGAGGAAACAAAGACTTTTTTGGAGAAATATTTCTGAGGATAAAAAGCAAGAGCACCTATGTCAAATGCGTTGTGCTGTAATTGATTTTAAGGATTGATAAGCAGCCATTGAATAACTTGCTATGGATAATTTCCCTCTCAATTTCAAATTCATCTATAGATTGTTTTATGGGTTCTTTGCTAGATTTCTTTTCTGTTCAGACTCCTATGCTAGTCCCCGGGGCTACATTACTTAGTAAAACAGACAGGATATCTGACTTCTTAAAGTTTTCATTCTGGTAGGGGAAGATGTTAGGAACTGAATACATGGATAGCATACTTTGCATAAACGGGCAGTTATATGAATAAAAAACAAGACATGAGAAATAACAATATGGAGAAGGGAAGTAGTAAGTCACATGATTAATTGTAGTCTTCCATAGAAAGATGTCATTTTGTTACCAGTGGGTGGTGGTGGAAGTGAGCATCTCATGTCCTTGGCATTTCCAATGTGAACTGAATGAAAATGCACACATAAACAGACACCACACAAAAATAAAGTGGCAAAGCAATTACGGAGAACAGGCGAGGCTGAGAAAGAGACAGACAAGGATAGAATGAGAATACCATCAAGGGAAACACAAATGTTAGGCCTTCCTCACCTAGAGCAAATGCTCAAATGAGGATGATTAGGGATTCTCATAAAATTCAAGCTCACTACAATAGCTACAGGAGGTTGATCTATGGTTACTACAGTATTGGGTTTACCATGGCCATTTTATGCAGTTATGAAAAAAATTCTGCCTTTTAAAATTTCTACTTCATTTCTCTATTGTGAACAGCACCTTCACAGTTTATGTGTGAAGGTTTTGGTAAGTTATAACTTTCTATGATAGAATAGGGATAATATGGAAAATTATATACTTTTGATGTGTTTGTTTAGACATGTCTAAATGTTTTTTTCTATTAATTTCTACATTGCACATTTTCCAAGTTTAGCAATTGTATTCTCCAGGGATCATATGGGCATAAAGAAGAGTGGGTAATAGAAATCTGCACATTTTTCAATGGTCAACCTTTGGCAAAAATAAATGAGACTTCATTTCAATGGAGGGAGCAGGGTATATTGACATATGCCGGACATTCCAGCCAAATGGAAAATAGTAGGATTGCATTTTAGGCACAAGTCCCCGGTTAAAAAGAAACAAACAAACAAACAAGCAAACAAACAAGATATATCTTAAAACTAACCAATATAAAAAATAGCTGAAGGCATGGCTAAACAGGAGAACACCATACTAGCACGTATGACTGCCTGAGTTAGAAATCATAAAACTAAGCAAATAAAGATAAGGATATGGGAAACAGTATTTTCCATTCCTTTCTAAAGGTGATATAAAATGGTATAATGGTATAATCACTGAGGAAGAAAGTTTTGTTTATTTTACTGTAGTACTAAAGAAAGCAACATTGTTTAATATTCACTGTGATACCAAACTGACATCCCTTTGTTCTTATCAAAAACAATTATACGTGCTTAGATTTTTAAAAATCATTTTAATAATTCTTTATGTGTATATCTGTGTCTGTTTATGTTCCTGAACTTGACTGCTCTGTGACTTTCTCTTAAAATATTTTTCCTGAGAATTGTATAACCTTAGTGTCTCTGTAGTTAGAAAATGGTCTCTGTTCATCTGTTCCCTTATAATCGGTTTTATTTGTATTAATTTTCCTTTAAATGTTTGGCAGAATTGATTAAAGAATATCTCTTGTACCCTGGAGGATTTTTTTAATTTTTGCAATTGTGGTATCAAATACTTAGAGCATACAGCAAATGGTTTATAATTCTCTGGCATTTATACCATATGGCTAATAGCACACAAGTCTCTCATAATTCCTTGTCAAACCTTATGTGCAACTCTCAGTTTACTATTCCTAATGCCATCTTGGAATCCCTGCAGAGACTCATTGAGCTGTTTGTCTATGTAGATTTGGACCCTTCTCCCTATATTCCAGGTACCTCAGCTTCTCCAGGATTTCTGTACCCACAGGTCAGTAAGAGCATTCCACCATGATTCTGTATGGTTAGGGATGTTTCAGTGAGGGGAAAAAATACCTCCTTGCAAAAGACAGTGATCAAAAGGTTCACAAATATTTCCTTCTCTTTCTTAGAGACCCTAAATTTTTAGAATCATATTTCCCAAATTCTTATTGTTCATTACAAGAAATGGGAGGATCGGTAAGAACACCATGAGTCTATACTATGACTCATTTCTTCCTGAATGATGGGCCATTTCTTGGACCCTCCACTTTACCTCCAGAGCTTGTGGAATGCTACATTAAGCACATACACAATAAGAGAATGAGGGTGTATTTTCTCAGGTCTTTTCTGTATATTTAGTCATGTAACTTGCTCCAGCCAATAAAACAAGCTGAAGTGAATGTTCAACATTTTAGTAGGTCTCAATAGCACTTGAGCCATTTCTATGAAAGTAAAAAGAATAGCTGATAATCCAGCAGAGAATGTGAAACTTTATGTATAGAAAGACTGGCACTTAAGCACTTCAGCTCTAAAGAGACCTGCTTTAAGACCAGCTCTTAAGACACAACTTTAAGAAACATTCGGACCTAATTGCATTGACTATATTACATTATTAAGCTTTTATTTTAAATACCCGGAACTGCAAGATGCCCCAAACCCATCTCATGTATTTTATGAACTAGTTCTAACATAAATGATTTCTTTTTATTGAGGAATGGTACTAGGATTGAAGATCTGAATACACTGTGTACTTATTGCTGCCAAGATGTGTTTTAGTATAAACATTTTCAGTCAAAAGCACACATATTTATGATACAATAGCCCAAGTGTAAATATTTTATATCTAAACATGTTTTTGTTCCAACTTAACCAAGGATACATTTAGAAGAACAGTCAGTAGTTTACTCCTAGAAGCTTATTCTGTGATTTATCTGTTCTCTCTTCTGTTAAGAATATAATATATATATATATATATATATATATATATATATAATCCTAATTTTTGAGACTTTAGGTAAATTATATTTACATTTCTCATTTCTCACTGTAGATCTATGTTCTGTGTCAATCTTCATGAATGAACTGAATATTACAGTTATCTTAAATTTATAAATATATATAAATAAAATACCATTCTTAATGACCTCTTGATACTGCATTTTTTGAAATGGCAATAATAGTATGTAAAAAATCATTCATACTGGGAGGCTGGGAAGGGATGGGAAGGGGAAACAAAGGAGGAGGCTACAATGCTTGATAAGAAATGTACTCATTATCTTGCACATGTAATTGTAACCCTCTGTACAGTATTCTCACAATAAAAAAATCATTCATACTACCTAAAGATATAAGCTAAAATAAACAAATTCTAGAGGCAGAAATTGTTTCATTGTGGCTGGAGTTGGCATCTATTTAAAATGGACATTCTTGGTTTTGGCTCTTGTCTTGGCCAAGACAGGACTTTAAATCTTTATGTTTCTCTAAAGCATTTTCAGTCATAATCTCCTGTTAATTAGTTGTGTTCTTTCAGTGTTAAAGGAGCAGGAGGGGGGTAAGGGTAAACATTCCACAAACATTTGATTAGATGTCTTATTTTAGTGGACCTGTGTGTTGGCACTTTAGCCTTTACTTGTCCTTTCTTAGTGAAATAATTTGTTTTCCCTTACTTTTGTTGAAGCTCTGCACATGACTAATTATGATCTATCCCCCACTGAAGATGAGACTAAGGCTTACAGGAATTGGATAAATTTTCCCACAAGTGATTTGGTTTCTTATGAGAAAGCTCCCTAAAGTTTCCTAAAAGGATAAGTGCAATCAAATGTCATTGATTTTCAATTTTCAAAATTTTTCTTATGTGGATTTTAAGTGAAATTCCAAGGCTGACTTTCTCCAACCAAGGGCATAAAATATCTTAAATGCCATTCTCTGAGTCTAATTAATTTCTTAGAAAAATATCCTAAAAAGAAAAAAATAAATGCCCAGAGCAAATCTGATGCTCTAAATATACATTAAATGAAAAAAGTGCCACCCTTCCTTAAGGTATTTTAATATCAGGATGCCACAAATTAGTTACTTAGACATTGTTCCTATTCTTAGCTAGTGATACATAATTTTGTAAATTCTCAAAATTTGCTTTGAAGCTTACCTTCTTTATGTTAGTATTTGTGATTAGCAATGAAAGCAAGGTCCTAGGAGAGAATGTGATGCTTCAGTATATGTATATACATAATAAAAAAGAAGGGGTAATTTACAGGATTTATGTTTTATGTATTAGTGAGCATTGCTGATAAGATCCTTTTATGTTATTTTAACAATTCTACTGGTCAGATTTTTTTGCCATATCCACTTGGCATATTTCTAATGCTCTCCTTATATTGGACAGAATTGATGACCTCTTCTTAAATTCAGTGAAATAAACAATTTTAACATGATTCTCTCTCTCTCACACACACACATGATTGTTGGTTTTTCTTCAACACTATATGTAACTTTTTGATCATAAAATAACATATAAAGACTTCACTGAGAACAGATAGCCTGATGTTAGATACAAGATGTCAAGGAAAAAAGACAGACATTAACTTTAGATTTCTCTTCAGGGTACAGACAACGCAAGTTGAAAGGAACAATGGAAAAAAAGAGGTGAATTCTTTTCTAGAATGCTAGGATATTAGAATGTTGCCATTGTTTGAAAATGTTTTACATTGTTTTTTTAGGCTGAATCTAATTAGGAACCTCAGATTTGTATATAGTGACAAATCAATGAAATACAATAATTATGATTAAAGTTTATGTAAAATATAAAAAAGGAATCATTATTCAGATACAGTCATCGCCTTAGAATACATGATGATAAATAAATAGTAGCTCATACTTTTATTACCTTATGTAGTGTTTTATCGTGTGTGGATAAGCATAGTTGCAGTGATACAAATGGATGTGTTTGCCTGAGTAAAAACACTAAAACGGGGCAGCTGGGTTCAAATTTATAATCCTAACAATTTAGGCAGCTGAGATGTGAAGATCATCTTTCAAAATCAGCCCAGGGGGCTGGAAAGGTGGCTCAGTGGTAGAGCGCTTGCCTTGCATGCATGAGGCCCTGAGTTCGATTCCTGAGCACCACATAAGCAAAGAGAAAAAGCCAGAAGTGGCACTGTGGATCAAGTGGTAGAATGCTAGCCTTGAGCTGAAGATCTGAGGGACAGCACCCAGGCCCAGAATTCAGGCTCCACGACTGGACCCCCCAAAAAAAATCAGCCCAGAAAGGAAGCCTATGAAATTCCTGTCTCCAATTAACCACCAGAAAAACTGGAATTGGAGTTGTGGCTCAATGGTAGAGTGTTGCCCTTGAGCAAAACAAAACAAAAAAAAACAACTCAGGGACAGTGCCCATGCCCTGAGTGCAAGACCCAGGACTTGCACACACACACGCACACACACACACACACACACACACACACACACACACACACACACACACACACACACACACACACGAAAATCCAAAAGCATACCAAAACAATCATATCATTCTCAGGTGTATGCAATATGGAATTTCCCATGGTTCTTAGGGCATCACTTACCACTGAATTACAACTGACTTTCCTAGCTATCCAGAAACTAAATGACAGAAAATAAGTACCTCTTGATCTCCATAACTGAATAAGCCAATTACCATAACCTCAATCAGTGTATGTAACTGAACACATCCATGTACACAGACCAATTCATTAACTGTTACTGCATCTCTTTCAAAGTCCTATCTTAATAATTTCGTATAATGGGGAATATTTGCCTGTGCTATTTTTAATGTGTATTTATTCTCCATATGCCAACAATATTTTGATTTAAACAGCAAACAATATATTTCTGTCATTATTGATCTCTTACCCTGATAAAGGAGATAGATTCGAGTGCTAGAATTTTAAGAGATTTTTAATTTTAAGTGAATTTTCCCTATTTATTTTGATTGATTTGATGTGTGAAAGATTCATATAAACAAGAGAGTGATCAACATGTAACTTATGTATAATAAACTGATTGTGTTTTAAACTGTGTATTGAAATATTTGTTACTATTTAGGAAGAGTTAAACTCTGCTCTAAATTCATGAATGGGATGGAATCAATCAAATAACATAAATGAAAAAATTAAGATATTAAAATAGAATCAATAAAACAACAATACATTTCATACATAATCTCTATGTATTGTTCATGCTTTATATAAAATCATTGAAGACAACCGAGGGTCCATGGTTCAAAACTGTAATCCTAGCTACTCAAGAGGCTGAGATCTGAGGATCACAGTTCAGAGTGAGTCTGGCCAGGAACATCCACGGGACTCTTATCTCCAATTAACTACCAGAAAACCAAAAGTGGCAGTGTGGCTCAAATGGTAGAGTGTTAGCCTTGAGCTGAAGATCCCCGGTACAGCACCCAGGCCCAGAGTTCAAGCCCCAGAATCAAGAAAAAAAGTCATTAAAGATAAGCAATCACCTATTCTTAATACTATATATACAAATGATCACAATATTTTCCCATTTTCCTAATTTATTTATACACAAAGTGCATTGTGTACTTAATTAAAATGTCTATGTAAGCATTGTTTTCTCTTAACTACTAGAACATACAATTCATTATACTTGGCCATATGAACTAAATAATCTGAGTTGTGGAATTATAAGAGATTATTAAAATAACTTCTAAATGGTATCATTGATACACAGAGGATTTACTTTGGTTACCTTGTGAAATCTGACCATATGTGTCATGTAAAAAGTTCCTCCATTTTCTGATTAACAAGTAGACCAAATAATGATAATATTATTTGTGATGCATTTTCCTTCATGAAAGTATAATCTATTGTGAATGGTTTTGTTTTAACTGGATGGGAGGATACGGGTTGTATGGAATATAAGTATGTCTTCATTGATTCTAGAAATTGAATATTTTGATTTAAGCCAATTAAAATATAAAGAATTGTATGGTCTATCAAAAAAGATAAAATTTACGCAAGTCCCTTAAAAATCAGGAAAAAGGGAGATAAAAACAGATATAACTCACTTGTTCTTGTTCTCAGAATAGGAACTTGGCAAACAAAAGTTTGATTTATGATAACTGACACAAGCCAAATTTTTATTTGAGAATAATATGATAGATCTATTTGTAGATATTATTTTTGTACACTTTAATATTATTATTTTGAGGTAATAAAATCATTGCTAATATATTGAGGAACACCAGTAACTAAAGTTTAAAAGAAGTACAGTTAATGTACTTCATCCACAAAAGAATCTATAGCTTTATGAGATTTTATGTGATGATTTATCAAGTATATGCCTAAAGAAAAAAAACTCATCAAAAATTTCTACTGTGTTAACAATCCATTACAGGTTACTTTGGCATATTCTAACATTGTTTGAGAATTAACTATTTGTGAGAAATATCACTATCACTTTATTTTGGTTGATTACTATTTGATAGATAAAATGTTATTTCAGAAGCATTAAATTATTTTTATACAAAGGAGACTGTTATATGTAAATTTTGTTAGATTAGATTAGATTTTTATTTTATTATTGTTGAGTTGTCCAAAAGTTCTCAAGTATATCAATTTGTAAGTACAACACATCTTGTTTAGTGTCATTGCCTGCATAATTCTACACCAGCTCTCCCAACCCCACCCATCCCTTGTAATTTCCTAGATTTATTTTCACATATATACATTTTATATTATGATTGCATTCTCCCACCGTTTCTCCTCATTTGCCTAACCCCTCCCATTGGCCTCAAATTATCTACAATACCTCAAGATATAGAGCTTCCTTTCATGACAGCAAATATCACAATGAAATCCTTCACTGTGTGTGTGTGTGTGTGTGTGTGTGTGTGTGCATTGTGTTGTGGGGCTTCAACTCAGGGAATGGTCCCTGTCCCTGAGATTTTCTACTCAAGGCTAGCATTCTACTATTTAAGACATAGTTCCATTTCTGGTTTTCTGATGGTTAATTGGAGAAGAGAGACTCATGAACTTTCTTTCCCAGCCTGGCTTTGAACTACAATTCTCTGAGCTCAGCCTCCTGAATAGCTAGAATTAAAGGCATGAACCCTCAGAGCCAGCTAAAACAGTTTTAATAATATTGCAGATACATGTGTGTCTGTCATATGTGTGAAGCCAAATCATCACCTAAAAATGTACAAACTCCAGTAAGAAATAAATTGCATGTACTTAAGGATTCTGTCAATAATTCGGAACCTCTTTTGTGACAAAAATTAAAAGTTATGTATATTCATCTGGGAAATTTTAAATTGTTTTACCCTTTCAGTTTGTAAGGACAAATACAAATCTTCCAGTGAAACAGGAGAAGATGTTAAAACTGTTGGTTTGGTGAAATAAATGTATTATTAATTCCAGAGGAATTAATAGTGTAATTAGATAGTTTATAAGTCTTTTGTAAAACAACATGTACTGTTATAGATAAAATGCTCATTTGACATGAAATAACAGGAATTTTATCCACAAGGTAATAATCTTCAAACAGTGTACACCAAAATACTGAGAATGTCAACATTTAAAACATCATTGATTATGTTTATGAGCTGTTTTCATAGTATTCTATGACTATGGTTTGAAAATAAATACCTATGTCTATCTATTTATAGTACTTTTGCACATCTTAACATCTTAAGATTCAGGCCATGAAACTGTGTTCTCTTACTTTGCTATTTTTTCAAGTTCATATCATTTTGGTGATCATTTGTCATTTATTTTGACAAACTGTCTACAAAAGATTATAATTTGATAAGGTGAAAAATTAGTCTATGAAACTATATATATACATATAAAAATAGAAATGTTTTTCTTGATGTTAGGAAAAAATACTTCAATTTTCATTGAGCATGATGTGAACTGTTAATGTATTTTCTAAGGGCTTTATGGTGCTGCAGTTTTTCCTTCTACACATAATTTTTGGGAGTGAAGTAAGGAGGCCAAGTCTGGCTGGCGCCATATTGGCCACATGGTAGATGGTAGGGTCTGGCATCTTTTCTTATGCTGGGGGAAGGAAAGGCCCCCCCCCGCCCCATCATGTGCCTTCCAGTTAATGAGTGTGACTGGACCCCTAGAGGCAGGGCAGGCACTTGGCTGATAGGTTGCTGAATCTGTCAGTCTAGTGCCTGGGACTGGGATTTTCCTGAGTATTTGCCCCCTGTGCCTACCTATTTAGGCCTGGACCAGCCTAGGCCAGGAACTCCATGCCACCTGTGTCTTCGTGATGGTGTCCTGTGTAGTGTCTCCTGGCTCATCTCAATCATCATGGAGTCCCAATTCAGTTCTCCATTGGAGCTGAATTGGCTTGTTGGTATTACTTTTGTTATTTCTTTCCTCTTTAGTATGTTTCCTAGCTATGTTATGTGTATTCGCATGCTATAGGCCTTTGTAACAACTTGCAGCCTGCAGCCTGTTAACTATATAATAATGACTCCAATATACTATATTTTAAAATGTGGCTTCTGGGAATATTTAACTTACAACAAAAGAATTTAAAATAAATAATGAGGAATGTTTGTTTAATTTTATTATTGCAGTATTTGGTCTTGAACTAAGGGATTGAGTGCTGTTTCTTAGCTATTACATTAAAGGCTGGCACTCTACTCCTTGAGCCACACCTTCAATCCCAGCTGTCTCCTGATTAATTAGAAACAAAAGCCTCAGACTTTTCTTCCTGGGCTGTTTTTAACTGCAGTTTTCAGATCTCAGCTGAGAATACAGGCATAAGCACAAAAACTCATGGTCATTCCCTGAGCTCTAGCCTCAGTACTAATACATACAAAGCACAATGTTGGGTACAATTAGTCATGAAGTCTTGTAATCTCAGACTTTTCTTTGTTGAGATGTTTTATTACTAATTCAATTCTCTTTAACTGTTTAGTTATTTTATTCCCATTTATCATTTTTCAGTCATAGTGTATTATACAGTTCTTGTAATTTTTTGTACTTTACATAATATTGAAAAACGTTATCAAAATAATTAAGCAAGAGTAATTTACAAAATAAATCTAAATCATAGTACTACAAAAAAGAGAATATGGATTTATATAGAGTGAAATGTATTTTGTTATTCTGGTCTAGAAGTTTAAAAAAATTAAAATTATTACATTAATATTATTATTCTAACACATCTCAAATGAATTAAGCCTGCAATACACATTATAATATCACATAACTTTGTGGTATTATATTTGGATTGAAAATGCTAAAGTCACTTGATTTAGCCAGAAAATCTATTTTCTTTTTTTGTTCATTAGTGTTATTTTTAAAATATAATCTATTCACAGAAATTTACACCATATTAAAATTACATTATTTTAGTGATAACCTTCAAACATTTCTTTGATTAAATGCAATGTTTCTAAAATCTCTATTTCAAGATAAGCACACATGTTAAGGGACGGTACATTATATAAATGTAACCCAAATGTCCTAATTTTCCTCCACAAACAATTAAACATAGTGCTTTTTTCCTATATTTCCATATGTCCCCTAACAACAAATCTTCACAAGTTCTTCAGACAGTGCCTTAGTGTAGAGACAGAATTAATACATAAGTGCTTGTAAAGTGGAATTTTGAGCAATGGATTTGTGAGTCACCCTGTGAATGATATTTTATACTTCTAGACATGGTTGGATAAGATTACAATGGGATCCTATCTAGATGGCTATTAGAGAAAGAAAAACGTTAGAACTTTGACCAAAGTTCTAATATATCTCTAGACATAAAGGCATAATTGCTACACCACTTAAGAATTGAAGTCAATATGCTTCTTCAGAATGGTGATATGCAAAAAGTCTGATTCATTATTTGGAAAATCTAGTCATGTTGAGAATAGAGGCAAAAGTGTTATCTCATACATGTTTAACCTAACCCATACACCCACACAAGCATACCTTACTACCCAAGAGAATAAATCCAAGATGCTATAGATCTGACCACAGGAGAACCAGTGTTGAGGAAGGGCCTGTCTTTATATTGAATACAGAATTTGAAGATCAGTGGGCATTTGAAGGGCCATATCTTAGTAAAAAGCTAGATATACTACACAAACCTAAGCTATGGGTAGTTTCACCCTTTGGAGTTGATTAGAGAAAATAGTTTATACATACAAAATATTTTTATAATGTACATTTTGGCCAGATTTTTAAGTGAATGCTTCTTTCTGCTTTTAAATTTTTTCAAAACAATTAGATCATGACAAACTATAGAAATTTGGTATCTTTTCCACCTTTTTGGGTTTTTTCTCAATTAATTTATATATTCATATATTTATTTATTTATTTATGTTTTTAATTGTGAAAATGCCCTACACAGGGGTTACAATTACATGGGCAAGGTAATGAGTATATTCCTTATCAAGCATTGTTGCCTCCTCCTTTGTTTCTCCTTACCATCCCTGCCCTCCCAATTCCTCCCCCCGACCCATCAAAGTTGTAAATTTCGTTTTTCAACATAATATCTTATAAATTGTTGCAATGGGTCCACCTGTATCCCTATTTAAACAATTTATTTTTTTCCTTCCATTATAGAAATTATACCAACATCAAATAGAGTGAAAACAGGGCTTATACAATGGGGGAGGGACATACAAAGCAACAAAGAAATATCATATAAATATGTTAGACACAATAGCAAGCAAGAAAAAAAAATTGAGTCCTTATCTTGGGGTTCATTTCGCTTAACATCAACTTATCTAACCATTTCTGCTTGTCTCAGACAGATACTAGTTATTGAAAATAAAGGAAACCATGGGACCTATGTTTCTTTGGGTCTAGCTTACTTCATTTAATATAATTTTTTCCAAGTCTTTCCATTTCCTAACAAATGGAGCAAAGCCATTCTTTCTGATGGAGGCATAGAATTCCATTGTGTATATATACCACGTTTTCTTGATCCATTCATCTACTGAGGGGCATCTGGGTTGGTTCCATATCTTAGCTATGGTAAATAATGCTGCAATAAGCCTAGTTGTGCTGGTAGCTTTAGTATGGTCTTGTTTGTGTTCATTGGGGTAAATGCTCAAAAGTAGGATTGCTGGGTCATAGGGGAGCTCTATGTGGAGACTTTTGAGGAACTTCCATACTACTTTCCAAAGTGGTGAAACAAGTTTACACTCCCACCAACAATGCAGTAAGGTTCCCTTCTGTCCACATCCCCTCCATCATCTGTTGTTATTAGAGCTCTTACAAAATATTTGTAATAGAAACAAAGAGTACCAAATTGTTTTGTGTGTGTGTGTGTGTGTGTGTGTGTGTGTGTGTGTGTGTGTGTGTGTGTGTGTGTGTGTATGCACACACTGGTTCTAGGGCTTGAACTCAGTGTTTAGGCACTCTCCCTGAGATTTTCTTCTCAAGAGTAGACTTCCATTATGTGATTCACAGCTCCAGTTCTTGCTTTTTGATGGTTAATTGGAGGTAAGGGTCTCACGAACTTTCTTGCTCTAATTTGTTTGAACCTGAATCCTCAAATCTCAATATAATAAATAGGTGGGATCACAGTTGTGAACTAACAGCACCCAGCTTCAAATGGGTATTTTAAATAGAATGTCACTTACCTATACATTTAGAGAAGGCAGAAGCAGTTAAAAATTAATCTCACATGTATATAATTCATCATGATTTTATATTCCGAAGAAACAAAGCAAAACAAAAGGTCATTTTCTAAAGGAATATTTTCTAGCACTGTAATTAAATTGGTTTGCTTTTTGTACTGCTTAAACATAATAAAATCATATTTAAATATTTCCATGAAATATTAATATGCCTAATGGTGTAAAGGCTACTTCTCAAGGATAAAGTGTAATTACGTATTCTCATTCTTAGCTATGTTTCAAAAACGCTGTGGTGTAAGTGATGAATTCAGAACAAAGTTGTCTACATGAATTTTCAGAGAAAGAAAGAAGAAAGGAGAAGATGAATGAACTGTGCCTGAAACTCTAGATTCTGCACTAAATGTGAAATAGAAGAACAGAGTTGAACACATCAATGGCATGATGCTGGCAAAGAAAAGATCACATTGAGAACCATGAAACAGACTTCTAAGGAAAAAATGAGTGATGAAGGCAGGCAGTAATACTGAAAGGTTGTTATAAGAATTTGACAACTTGTGTTTTGAAGAAAAGTTACATACAGACACACATACATGGTTATGTATACTGTATCCTGATAGAATTATCTATTCTCTCTCTCTCTCTCTCTCTCTCTCTCTCTCTCTCTCTCTCTCTCTCTCTCTCTCTCTCTCTCTCTCTCTCTCTCTTTCTCTCTGTACCTATCTATCTATGTATGTATGTATCTAGCTAGCTAGCTAGCTAGTTATCATTGAATATATTTAAGATTGTGAAAGACAAATAAGACTATTAACATATCCAAAGAGAACTATGACTTTTGGGCTTGCTACAGCAATGATTATGTAAATGGAGGAAAGATTTTGGAATTAAATAGGTTGAGAAAGAAGACAATAGTGTCTCATTCTTGACATCTAAATTAACATACACTTAGGAGAATGTAGGCAAAGAATGTCCAAAAGGTCCTGACTGGATGGTTGGCAGCAATTGGAGTGGGGAAGGGTAACAAGAGAGGGTATAGGAGGGTGAATATGGTTAGAATATTTTAAGTAACTGTGTGAAATGGAAAAATAAAGAAGTAAGTTTTGGAAGGGGGAGCAGCACAGAAAGACAATGATGCTTGTGATGAGTCAGATCAAGGTATACTATCTACATATATGGTCTTGTCAAAAGGAAATCCCTTCTATAACTAATTTATATTAACAAAAATTGGGGAACAGAAAACAACTCAATTAGTTAATATCGGCACGCCAACGATAGTGGCTTTATTGTAATCTCTAGCGAATCATACAAGACTAAAGCTCGGCCAAGTTATTTAACAAAGAGTTGTACAAATGAACTGTGGTTAAAGTATAGTCAATTATTTTTTGGCCAGTTCTGGACTTGATCTCGGCCTGGAACTGTCCTTGAGATTCTTTTGTTCAAGGCTAGCACTCTACCATTTAAAATACAGCATCACTTCTGAATTTTTCTGTTTATGAGGTACTGAGGAATCAAATTCAGGGCTTCATGCATGCTAGGCAATTCCTTTACCACTAAGCCACATTCACAGCACGAATGACCGTCTTTTTTAAAACATTTTTTACCACACGTTCTGACAGTTTTATGTGACCTTGTTGCTACACGTGAAGATAGCATGGTAAATCATTTGATTGGGATGAAGGTTCGTGTGCAAAAAATAAAAGAGCTATGTTAGCAAGTTGAGGGATAAAATTTAAAAGTGGTACGTATGATAAATATAATTATGCTGGTAGCGTTAGTGTGGTCTTGTTTGTGATCATGGGGGTAAAAGCCCAAAAATGGGATTGCTGGGTCCTAGGGGAGCTCTATGTGGAGTCTTTTGAGGGAACTCCATACTGCTTTCCAAAGTGATTGAACAAGGTTACACTCCCATCAACAATGAAGTAAGGTTCCCTTCTGTCTACATCCCCTCCAGCATCTGTTGTTATTAGAGTTCTTGATTATAGCCATTCTAACTGGGGTGAAATGGTATCCCAATGTTGATTTCATTTGCATTGCTTTTATGGCTAGGGAGGTTGAGCATTTCTTCATGTGTTTATTGGCCATCCTTCTTTCTTCTTCAGAGAAGTTTCTCTTTAAGCCTTTAGACCACTTATTTATTGGGCAGTTGTTTCTTTGAAGATTTGTTGTTGGGGGTTTTAATTATTTGAGTTCCAGGTATATTTTAGATATGAGACCCTTGTATGTTGTATGGCTAGTGAAGATCTTCTCCCAATCCATGGGGTTTCTATTAATCTTGCTAGCTATGTCCTTTGCCATGCAGAAGCTCTGCAATTTTATGCAATCCCATTTGTGCAAACTTTCTTTGATTTGTTGTGTTTCTGGTTCTCTATTAAGACAATTTCAGCCTGTGCCAGGGAGACCTAGGGTTTCTGCTATTCCATACTGTAATGTTTTCAGAATGTCTGTTTTGACTACGAGGTCTTTGATCCATTTGGAGTTGATTCTATTGGAGTATGATATATAAGGATCTATCTTTAGTTTTCTACAAGTAGTTAACCACAAGCACAACTATATTTATTGTAGCATTATTTACCATAGCTAAGATATGAAACCAACCCAGATGCCCTTCAGCAGATGAATGGATCAAGAAAATGTGGTATATATACACAATGCAACTCTATCCTTCCATGAGAAAGAATGACATTGCCCCATTTGTTAGGAAATGGAAAGACAGAAAAATTACATTAAGTGAAGTAAGCCAGGCCCAAAGAAACATAGCCCCATGGTTTTCCTTATTTGCAATAACAATTGTATGTCTTGAGTCAAGCAGAAAAGGTCAGATAAGTTCATCTTAGAGAAATGAACCCCAAGATAAGTAATCAAATGGTCTGTTTTCTTTCTTGCGATTGTATCTAACATATTTATAAAATGATTTCTTTGTAGCTTTGTATGTCCCTCCCCCATGGTATAACCCCTGCTTTCACTGTATTTGATGTTGGTATAATTTGTAGAAGGGAAGGGAAAAAACAAATCGTTTAAATAAGGATAAAGGTGGAGCCATAACATAACATAACAATGGGTTGTTATGTAGAAAATGGAACTTTACAACTTCGGTGTGGGTGGGAGGTTCGGGTAGGGAGGGCAGGGCGGTGGGTATAGGAACGATTGGGAAGGGAAAACAAAGGAGGAGGCAACAATACTTGATAAGAAATGTATTCATTATCTTGCCCATGTAATCGTAACCCCTCTGTATTTTCACAACAAAAAAATAAATTAATTATAATAAAAAAATTAAAAAAGAGGTACCTACAAAGCTAAACAATGTGATTCACACATTCACATTCCAAATATAAAGACACAACACTGGACTTGTGCATGTATTGTAGTACCCAGAGTCTTGGAGGCCCCCCGTAGATCACCAGAGACCTTGGAAAATGCAAGCTGCAAAGAGTCGTTTATTAACGAACATGCGAGCACGGACCTCCTGCACACCTTTGTAGGGGTGTTAACAAGAGGCCCTGAACACAGGGTTACAGCACTTTTTATTCATTTTAAGGTAGGGGCAGGGCCCCGGTAGACACTCACAGCAAATCTCTATACCACGCAGGAAGTTTTGTAACACTCTTTGTAAAATGATTGGCGCGGGGTGACTCAAGGGGGATAGTTACTTTGGATGATAAGGGTTAGGGGGAATTCCCATAGTTACAGGCTTGCGATTGGTTGACATTCGGCCTAGTTTGCTGGTCCTGTCAGATGGTCGTTATCTCAGGGTCCAGTTCCTGGAGGAGGATCCGGAATATGTGTTAGCCATTGTTCCGGACTCTGGGAATGTCTGGGCCCGAGGTCAGCAGTTAGTTTTCTATCACGGCGGTTACATTCTTTAGAGTTTGTTGACACAGACCTATCTTTAGACTTTAACGTTAGCAAAAGCAAGTTACAGAAGCGAAGTCAGCAGTTAGTGACTGCAAAATGGTGAATATAATTTTTAGTTCTTCAGTATAAACGCAATTGAGTGAGATTGAGTTTTTGACATTAGTAATGTATTTATTACAAATAATAAAATTATGCTAGCAGTTAATATGGACTGGTAACATCTATCTTTTTTCAACTTGAATAGATAGATTTTCAGTATATAGGTTTTATATAGCCTTCACATCTTTAGGACAAAGTGAAAAGAAAGTCACCATCTTATGCTTTGGTTTAGCTTTTGATATAAAATAATCTGATTTTTAAACAGTGATAGTAACATGATATATGGATATCTGTTTTGAAAATTAGTTTACATGAGAAAGCAAAGTTGATTTCTCACAGAATATAATACCAGCCAGATTCAAAAGTCCTGACAAAAGAAATGTTTGAAAGTCTATGCAAACATTTTCTGTCAACTTCATATCTTTTCTCCTTTATTTCTTTCTATACTCATATACTTATGTCTCTTAGACTTTAAAAACAATTCTAAATATATCTATTTAGATTATGATTGGAGTATATTTTTATTTATATTGAAATTGTTGCTATACCACTAAAAATAATAAAACATGTTGTTTCTGTTAGGCTTAATTTTTTGTTGTTGTACTCAAAACAGGTATATATTCAGAATACCAAAACCTGTGATTTTCTGTCTTCTTAATATTTTTATTGTTTATAATATAATATATTGTTTTATAATCATTCAATTATAATGTTGTCTTTTCATGTTGAATGTAGTTTGAGTGACATTGGGGAAATAAAATAAAGCATTCACATTTTGTAGTTTAATTCCTAATGTATAATGCATCTTGATTTCTGTATTTTGAGTATCAAAGTTTCCATAATAAAATTTTACATATCCTGTGTGCTTACCAGATTCTGTATTAAGCATTCTTTATCTACACAATACTCAACTCTCATAAACATAGCCATACATACAAGGACTATGCCTGGGAGAAATCAGTATTTTCATCCAAGATTTACGGCTTATGGCCAAGCTAGAATTACTTAAGGGTAGACTTGCATACCAGAAATAACATTCATTATCATTATAATGAGAAGAAAGTTTTCCAAAAGGGTAATGCATCATCTGTAATTTGATGGTTTGATGGGTGCTGGTTACACATATGGTACATTTTTTTTTGGTCTTTAATGGGGCTTGTACTCTGGGCCTAGGCACTGTCCCTGAGCTCTTCAGCTCGAGGCTAATGCTCTACCACTTGAACCACAGTGCACTTCTGGTTTTCTGGTAGGTAATTGGAGATAAGAGTCTCACAGACTTTCCTGTCTAGGCTGGCTTTGAACTGAGATCCTTAGGTCTCAGCCTCCTGAGTAACTAGAATAATCAGTTTGTGTCACTGAAGCCCACCTTACTTAACCTTCTTAGTACAAAGGAACAATTTTGCTGCTATAATTATTCTTTGTACAACTCTAGAGTAAAAAATATAAACAGGATACCAAAGTGGAGCACTCAAACCTCAATGCAAATCTTGAAAAACCTAGAATATGTGCGTGGTGCCACATAACTCTAAAGGAAAAAAATTTAGAATAAATAACCACATAGCCAACCTCTCAATTAAAACCCTTTGTAAAACTGACTTACCTCAATTTTTGTGAGAAAGAAGGACTGAATCAAACAATTTTTTTCATTATGAAAATACCGTACAGAGGAGTTAAAATTACATGGGTAAGACAATGAGTACATTTCCTATCAAGCATTGTTGCCTCTTCCTTTGTTTCCCCTTCCTATCCCTTCCCATCTCCCCCCCCCCCGCCCCCCTAAATCTCCCCTCCTTCCCCCGCCATCTCCACCCCGGCCAAAGTTGTAAAGTTTGTTTTTCGACATAACAACTTGTATGTCTCATTGTTGCAATGGGTCCATCTGTATCCCGAATTAAAGAATTTGTTTTTTTCTCTTCCCCTCCACAAATTATACCAACATCAAATACAGTGAAAGCAGGGGTTATACCGTGTGGGAGGGACATACAAAGCAACATAAAAATTATATTATAAATATGTTAGAAACAATGGCATGAAAGAAAAAAAAACATTTGAATATTTATCTTGGGTTTCATTTCATCTAACATCAATTTATCTGACCTTTTCTGCTTGACTCAGACATATACAAGTAATTGCAAATAAGGGAAACCATGGGGCCTATGTTTCTTTGTGGCTGGCTTACTTCACTTAATATAATTTTTTCAAGTCTTTCCATTTCCTAACAAATGGGCAAACAGAAATTTTTATGATTTTCATTTACAAAATGTAAAATTAAGCTTAATTTGGATTCTAAAAATTCCTATAATCTTTTTTTGGGGGGGAGGTCCGGTCGTGGGGCCTGAACTCTTGGCCTGGGCGCTGTCCCTCAGCTCTTCAGCTCAAGGCTAGCACTCTACCACTTGAACTATAGTGCCACTTCTGTCTTTTTTCTTTTTTGCTTATGTGGTGATGAGTAATTGAACCCAGGGCCTCAGGCATGCAAGGCAAGTGCTCTACCACTGAGTCACATTCCCAGCCCCCTATAATCTTTTTTTAATGTAGGAAAGGAGATAAGATTTGGGTAATTTAAAGAGAAAATTTGACATACTACAACTAATTAGTGGGTTAAAATACATGTAACACAGCTACTGAATAGGCTGAGCTACAGAGGATAGTGACCTAACTTTGTCCAGGTAGCAAAAGCATGAGAAACTTTATTTCCAGTTAACCAACAAAATTCTGGACGGAAGGTATGGCTCAAGGGATAATGTATCATGCTTGAGCAAGAAAGCGTAGAATGTGAGGTTCAGAGTTCATTCCAATATGTGCGCAGAAATTAAATTAAAAAAACTAACTCAGTATTGACAGATTTCTAAACATTAGCATAAACACTTCATGTTTATAATATAAAATAATTTTGACTATTACTAAAATTTTCAGTGCTTTCAGTCTCATTAGTATGTATTAAATAATCATTTAGTAAATTATTTAAGTATCTAGCAGGACAATTTTTATAATGCTTTGGTTATTTTTGAGAAACAACTAAGGACATAAGTATGCAATTAGAATTTCATAGTCTTGTCTTTAAAATATAGTACAATCTCATTTTGTATACTTCATCATCTCAAGAGAAAAGTAGAATCTGTTGCTTTATTATTAAAACCACTTTTAATATATTTTGCATATCCCATGATTTTTCAGTATTCTGACATTTATTTACTTATTAGATGCTTTAAATTATGCCTTTTGCTTCAAAGCCTGACACAAGATTCATAAAACCTTTCATTAAATGTTTAAATAAGAAGAAGGAACAATCAGATAGTAACATAATAACCAAACAATAGAGCTCTCAGCATCAAACCACAGATCTTATTTATTGAAACAGACTCCTTACTTAGAAGAAAAGAATTGAGTGTGGCTTTTTGTTTTATGTATTATTAATGCCTAAACTGAGCAAAATAAAATTTGAATTTTGTACAAGGACCCTTATGTTTAATAATTTAAAAAGTTGATCAGCTGGCCCCTCCTTGGCTAATTCTTTGTCCAACTTGTTCAATAATTCAGCCGCTTTATTAACAAGGATGGTTTATAGTTAGAAAAATTTATACAGTTCACCCTGAAATGATATGATAGAAATTTATGAAAACCATAAACACCTTGAAACAGTGTTGTATATCCATTGTACGTAACTTGTATTAAAGCCATTACTTCATCAATATACCAAAAGAAGCATGTGTTTACTATTACAAATATGAGAGGAAAAAATTCACAGCATTTCAATAGCATGATTTACTGAAAAGCCATTCAAACTAGGATGGACAATTGTTATGTAAAAATATAATAACGGCTGGCTGCCAGTAACTCATGCCTGCAGGCTTCATTTTCCCTGGGGCTGAGATCTTAGTATCAGGGTTTGAAGCCAGACTGGGGACGAAAGTTCATGGGCCTCTTATCTCCAACTAATTACTCAAAAAAAAACCAAAACCCCCAATACAAAACCTAGAAGCGAAGCTGCGGTTTAAATGATAGTGTGATAGCTTTGAACAAAATTTGTTCAGGGCCAAAGCCAAGACCTTGAGTTCAAGATCCAGGACTGACAGAAAAAATTAAAGGAAAACAAACAGCAACAACAACAACAAACATTTCTCTGAAAGAACTTCCAATTCTCTTATGATTCTTTAGTAGAGCACATTGTGACATCCAGCAGATATTCAATAAATGAGTTTTGCATTGATTCATAAAGATGTATTTTCCTTTAAGAAGGTGTCATAATTGTGCATGATTGTTTCCACTAGTAAAATTTGTATTCTCCATATTGAGGCATTTTTGAAAACATAGGAAACATGCTTGGTGACTTATGTTTTCTTAAATTACTTTTGTAAGCTGAACATTTTAATGGTATTTCTGGCCAGAAGAGTTAGTATTGAGTGATATTGGTTCTGATTTTAGCTTCAAAGCATATTAAAAGTCAGCAAACACATTCATTATTTCTGAAAATCTCTGGTTTTGAAAATGAGGGATATATAGAGAGAGGTAAATTAAACTAATATCTTTCTACTTTATCCAACATATTTAAGATCCAGTGTTACAGTTATATGTTTCTACTCTCTTTCCTGATATTTTACAATGTAGATTGAAACAAATTTAATGTCTCATTATGACTTTTAAAACTTATTTAAGAGAAAGTACATGCTTTTCTGAATTAGATATAGCAAAACTAGTTTACTTGGTGTATCAAAACTCTAGAATTATTTTTCTGAAGAATAATTGATGGTCTCATATAAAATCATATCCATCATCAAGCTCCCAGAAAAAAGTCATAAGATCATTCAAAGAAAAATGGAAGCAAGTATCAACTATATTATATTTTTAATAAAGGAGGAAGGTAACTTTTCTAGTATTCTTAAAGATAAATGTATTCGAATAGAATCTATAGCTTTAGTCATTCTGTACACAGATTCCCAAAACTCATTCATCCTATGACTTGAAGTTTACTTTGAGAAATACCTCACCATCCCCTTAACCATGATAACCGCAATTATCTCTCTTATTGGGAGAACAAACTTGTTAGCTTTCAAACATTGTAATATCACAGAATTTCTCTCATTTTGTCTGAATAATATTCCAGTGATATGCATATAATATACACATGTGTTTATACATAAATATATATGTATACATATATGTAATATATTTTTATTGGTTCAACAATCAATCAGGACACTCTATTTCCATTTCTTGGTTTCAAAAAATAATATAAAAATAGAAGTGAAGGTGCACATGGCTCTTCAAAATGTTGACATCATTTTATTGGCAATGTACCCATAGACAAAACTGCTGTATATTAGAATTATGAATAATTTCTTGAAGTGTCCATAATGTTTTCAAATCCAAAATTCATGTGTATATTTATTTATATTGCTGTAAAAGTGATATTGAGTCCTTTGTTGTATAACTATTGGCTTTTCATATGTATGAAAATAGATATTTATTAATTATAAATATTTGATAATTAACTACTAGGCAAACTTGCACAAAATATCACTATTAATCCTTATAGATTCTAACCCTAATTCTACCCTGATGGCTTTAATGTTGTTTTGAAAAGTATTTCTGGGTGAGTTATCTATATTTTGATTTTGTGGGTTTTTGTGTTTTTTTCTATTCATCTAGACAACATGATGACATATGTTTGTTTCTCCAGCTTCTGAATATGTACATTATGCATGCTTTCCAGCTGTAGCAAATCATAATTTCCTAATATTCAGATGTAATTATACAAAACACACATGCTTTGAAAGTATCCTCATGAATTAGGCCTCATTAAAAAATAAGACTGTCTTTCTTAGAATTATTACCTTTACACTTTTATTCAACTGACACCTAATATTTCAAGCATCTATTTTTACTTGTAAGCAACAGAGTGTGACTATATAGGGGTCATTTCAGTGTACAAATGATATACATGAGAAAGAATGTAAATGATGGGGAGAAATGATAGTATATTCTAGGTTTTGCAAATAAAACAAAACCTCTAGTTGGAGACAGTAGTAATTAATTGTCTACATTTTCTAGCATTGCCCCTACAATCTGTAAGAGCTCTGAAGTTAATAAAATAGGCTATGGAATTTCACTCAGTTTAAAACATAGCATAAAAATTTTTTAAAGAAAGGAGAAACTTTCATAAAAAATAAGATATGGCACATTGACTTCTGACATAGAAAATTTATCAGAGATTAAGCTGTATAACTGCCTATTCAGACATCAGAATGTGAAGGCAGCTTTCACACATCAAAATTTCATGTTTACAAAGATAGTTATTTAGCTGGCAGAGCTGTGAAAAATGTTTAAAAAAATGTCCAGGTTCCAAAATTAAAATTTTCACTATTAATGCAATGAAAAATGTGCATTTTCAAAACTGAGTTTATGAATGGAAGTTGAGATAGGTAAAAATTAGACTAAAAGAACTGTATGTTAGAATCGGTAAATCAACAGCTGCATGATTTCAGTATTCCGGCCCCAATTACACAGTGTTGTTCAGCCATCAACAAAATCATCTGAATGAAAGGAGAGGTTTTATTAAAAATTCAGATGTAGCATAAAGGACAAAATAGGTGAAATTATTCAAAATCTCAAAGAGGTACGTTCTAGGATTTGCTAGTAGGATTTTTTAAAACTGTATAACTGAATATAAAAGTTTAAATCTAGCCAGGTGTTGGTGGCTCATACCTATAACCTTTGCTACTTAGCAGGCTGAGATCTGAGGATTATGGTTTGAAGTCACACCAGATAAGAATGCTAGCCTGGAGCAAAAGAAGCTCAAGGACAGGGATCAGGGCTTGACTTCAAGCCCATGTCTAGGACAAATAAAAATCTTCAAGCTTAGCGGGGTGCCGGTAGCTCATGCCTGGAATACTAGCTACTCCGGAGGCTGA
Organism: Dipodomys merriami; assembly: GCF_024711535.1. Lineage (NCBI taxonomy): Eukaryota > Metazoa > Chordata > Mammalia > Rodentia > Heteromyidae > Dipodomys > Dipodomys merriami. The sequence continues at coordinate 67,019 of NW_027203579.1, forward strand.
GATCTGAAGATCATTGTTCAAAGCCAGCCTGGGCAGGAAAAGCTGTGAAAATCTTATCTCTAATTAACCAAAAAATCGGAAATGGCACTGTGGCTCAAGTGGTAGATTGACCCTTTTGAGCTGAAGAGATGAGGGACAGTGGCCAGGCCCAGAGTTCAAGCCCCACGACAGGAAAAAAAAAAAGAATACCTGCCAGGTCATGGTGTCTCTCATCTATAATCATGACTACTAAGAGGATGAGAACCAAGGACGAGGGTACAAACCTGCTCCAGCAGACAAATCCTCAAGTCCTCAAAATTCTTAGACTCAATAACTAGCAAATAGCTGGATGTGGAAGTTTGTATGAGTGGTAAGGCACCAGCCTTGAGTGGAAAAAGCCAAGCAATAGTATAAGGCTTTTATTTCAAACCCTAATACTAGCACCAAAAAAGACATAAATAAGAACCTAGTAGATAGTGGAAGTCACTGGAAGTCTGCTAAGCCACTGACTATAAAGTATTTCAATTAAAGATAAGCCCTTAGAGTATTCTAAAGGGAAAGAACTTAGAATACTGCAGAAACTATATGCTTAGTAAAATAAAAATTAAAAAAAACCTATAACAGTCTTTTTTATGAAACAAATCAGGGGAGCTAAATACATTTTCTTAAGTAATAGATTGGTACATACTGAAATAAAACATTATGCTAAGAATACTGTTAGTTTAAGACTGCTTTGTTGTCACTTAATCTATTTTAAG
>NW_027203580.1:0-67752 GCF_024711535.1 Dipodomys merriami
CAGCCAGGCAGTTCATGTCTTTGCAACCAACTGAATTCAGTTCTGAGTCTCAATTTTCTAGTTGCCAAGTGTTGGGGTCTCCCTCTCCTTGTCTCAAGAAGTAACGCTGATCAAAACGTATTGTATTTACTTATTAAATGAAAGCTCCTATGCATAACTACCTAAAGATTATTCTTTGAAAAGAAATTTTTTTTAAAAGAGGAGAAAACTTTAGCAATGTGGCTTAAGTAGTTAATGTAACTAAAAAGGAAAATTTTAAAGGCCATAAAAGCTGGCCAAAGCAGGAACTTGTAACAGGATGTAACTAATACAAGGAAATAGGACTTAATTAAAATAGCTTTTTATTTCAAAGGTTATGCAAAGTTGTATGGAGAAAGAAACCAAATTTTGACCAAAGATTGTAACTCTTTTTTTTGTCCTAGGACTTGAACTCAGGGCCTGGGCATTGTCCCTTCCTCAAGATTAGCATTCTAGTACTTTGAACCACAGGTCAACTCCTGGTTTCGGGGTGGGTAATTGTACATAAAAGTCTCACAGATTTTCCTGCCAGGGCTGGTCTCAACCCTTGATCTTCAGATCTCAGCTTCCTGAATAGCCAGGATTACAGATATGAGGTACCAGAATATAGCTTGAAGACTGTACTTCTTATACTCCCTCCCCCCAGTTATGTATTCAAAGCTACTGATCCTGTCTATATTTCTGAAGAAGGGCTGAAGTGCTGTCTTCCCCCCTGTTTACAAGGTAATAAATGTCCTTTCTCTCGTCTTCACTGTGTGTCTTTATTTGGTTTATAGGGACAAGAGGCTGGAGCTGGTGTGTGGAATAGCTGGAAATTGGACCTAGGGTCTCCTATGCAGTAGTACACCAGCAATTCCTTCTACCATCAGGCTGTACCTTGAATGATATACCTGAGGAACAACCACATATGTCAAATGTCAGGTTTCTGAATGGAAGATTATTTTGAATTTTCTTTTGCAGGTTTTGTTTGTGGAGATGGCTGTAGTGGCATGCATGACCAGTTAAATTTCCTAGAGGACAAATGGGTGAGAGTGAATGGGGGAGGGGAGACAAGGAAGAGATGGAGGTCACTGGATTCTATTATATGGGAATAGTTTGCAAGATACAGAGAAGCCACATCTTGAGAGGTCAAATTGGGAATCTTTTTTTTTTCTTTTGGTCAGTTGTGGGGCTTGAACTCTGGACCTGAGCACTGTCCCTCAGCTCTTCAACTTAAGATGAGTGCTCTACCACTTGAGCCACAGTGACAGTGTCACGGAATTTCCTGCCTGGGCTAGCTTTGAACTGTGATCCTCAGATCTCAGTCTCCTTAGTAGCTAGGATTATAGGTGTGAGCCATCAGCGCTTGGCTGGGAGTCTTTAGTAAAATGTCGGTGACTACCGGTAGATTCCTGTCCCAAACACCTGCAGCCCAGAACAGAGCTTGCACAAAGCTTTTAAAGGCAAAAACCATGTTGTGGGTGGGGACAAAGCTCACCACAAGCTAACCATATAGGATAACAATCAGGGGTGAGCATTCTCTATAGCAAAACTTTCCTGGGGATAAACAGTATCACATATATGCAACTAAAAAAATGGCCTGTCTCACCTCAAGGCTTTTCAAGAAGGTTCCCCTAACAAGTTCTCTTTTGGTTATGGTTGTTGTTGTTGTCAGTCATGGGTGCTGTCCCTTGAGCTTTTTTGCTCAAGGGTAGCACTCTACCTCTTTTGGGTTTTTTTGGTCGGGTCATGCGGCCTGAACACTGGGCCTGGGCGCTGTCCCTCAGCTCTTCAGCTCAAGGCTAGCACTCTACCACTTGAACCATAACACCACTTCTGGCTTTTTTTCTTTTTGCTTATGTGGTGCTGAGGAATTGAACCCAGGGCCTCATGCATGCAAGGCAAGTGCTCTACCACTGAGCCACCTTCCCAGCCCCCACTCTACCTCTTTGATTCAGTTTTTCTGATTGTTAATTCGAGATGATATAAATCTCACAGACTTTCCTGTCCAGTCTGGCTTTGAACCACAGTTCCCAGATCTCAGCCTCTTGAGTAGCTACATTTACAGGTGTGAGTCACCAGTGCCCAGCTTGTATCTAACTCTTGAGTGTTTTTTGTCATCTGTTTGTCACTGTATGCTCAAATCAGCCATCAAAATTGAGAACAATAGCATTAGGTGTGCTCAGAAAAAGAGCCTGTTCTCCTGTGAGTGATTTCATGACTTTCCCCAGGGGTGGCCAGACCTGTACTCAGTCCACAAAGACACCATGGCCTTCTTCTGATGGACTCTAAAGCATGAAGGGGGAGCCCCATCACCAGCGGCACTTTGTGGACATTATTTCCCACGCGTCCAGAGTTACATAGGATACCCTGCTCCCTGGGAAAGAAAGGGAGGGAAACTCCAACACTTGGCAACTAGAAAATTGACTCAGAACTGCATTTAGTTGGATATAGAGCAATGAACTGCTTGGCTATTTCTTGCACTTAAAGATGGGGAACCAAATCCATATTGATTACACACAAACTAGTCTCTACTCTGTAGTTCAGAATCATTCATCGGATAGCCACACTGCATGCCCCAAGATTTATTCTCCCAATTCTCTCTTCAGAGGCCTTGATTGGAAACAGTTCCATGCATATTTGATGTGAACAGAAAGGCAGTGGCTCCTACCTGTAATCCTACCTACTCAGGAAGCTGAGGTCTAAGTATACTGATTTGAAGCCAGCCCAGATAGAAAAATCTATGGGATTCTTATCTTCAACTAATGAGCAAAAAGCTAAAAGTAGAGTTTACTCAAGTGGTAAAATGCTAGCCTTGGGGAAAAAAATACTAAAGGACAGCCAGATCTTGGAGTTCAGTCCCTGTACTAGAATAAAAAGAAAAGGAAGGAGGGACAGGGAGGAAGGAAGGAAGTAAAGAAGAGGGAGGAAGGAAGAAGGAAAAAGAAAAAGGGAGGGAGGAAAGAAGAGGGGGTTAGAGGAAGAGAAGAAGGGAAGGAAACCTAGTCTCATATGTATCACTATGGTTCTATCTCTAGGCAAGTAATTGCTTCATTCAGAGACCTGGAGGAAGTTAATACTCTTTAAAGGTCCTGGGAATGTAAATGCTTACACCTTTACAAATGCACTTCCATTCTGCTGAAGAGAAAGGGTCTTTGCAGGAGCTCTGAGGGTAGATAGAATGGATGCAATCCTTCTCTACAAACATCATTTCTACTTTGAGGTGGAGACCTCAGTAGTTACAGCCATTGAAAGTGAGTTGACAAAGAGAGAAATCCAATAACACAACTGCCATGAGAAATTAATCTACATGATAATACTTTCACATCCCAGACTCCTCTGGGCCCAGGGTTTGAAAGAACTGTAGCCAACTGCAATGTTAGCAGAAGGAATTGCTAGTCAAGGGCACCCTGAGAAGAGATGAAGATCTCGTTCCTGATAGGATGGAATTCAATTAGAAACCACCACCCAAATTTTTCAAAGCAAACGAGCTTATGGCCTTTCCCTGATGCCTATGCCCAACGTCCAACAGAGACAGACATGTGGCATTTTCTGTTTCTTTTTGGAGTCCCAGGTTGGGAAAAGCATGTACTCAGATAGGACTATGGGAGAACTGAGCGTCCACATCAGGATACCACTAAAAAAAATGTATACCAAAAACTAATGGACAACAAATCAAAAGAGCTGCTTTTGCTAGTACTCTGCTGCTGCTGCTGCTGCTGTTCTGTTCTGTTCTGTTGCTCTAGCTACTGAGCCAGTATGGTGGAGTGGGGATTTTGCTGATTGGCTGTCTCCCTTTTCATGGACCCTGTTGATGGGTTGTCTCTTTTACAGACCATGGTTGGAAAGTTGCATGCATGGGGAATATCTTGGGAGCATCTTCCACTTAGTCCATTTCTTGCTCTTGGTGCACCTGGTCATTTTCTCCTGGCTATTGTGATTTCTCTGTCCACCATGTTTCCTTAAATGGGGTCTCCAAACTGACTTCCATCTGACAGCTATAGAAACACATGTTCCTCAATTGGGAATGTTTTCCTAAGTCTACCTGTCCATTAATGGGAACCAGTGAACCTGGTTAGCTCTGTGAGTGAGTTGAAGGAATCTTTACTCAAATACTCATGGCAATGAGAGGAGTTGTTACCATTTTGGAGTGAATTTCATACATGCAATTGCAAAACTCTGTATTCCATAATTTCAAGAAACATGTTTAAGCATGATTGCAAATGAGAAACTGTTGTAGTGAAAATCAAATTCAAGAACATATGTTGCTTTTTTTAAGTCAAATGTTATTTTATTTAAAGATATAAGTAAAGCAGGTGTTAGTACAATGTCAAGGACACTGATGACACAGTAGTTTAAAAAGATCCCTTATGAACCCCACACTATGGTGAAAAGATGGATATTAATCAAATTGTACTAATGAAACTGCACTGAGGGTTCTTCAAAAAATAGCCATCTCATTCCTGTCATCCTAGCTAAACAGGAGGCTGAGATCTAAGGATCATGGTTCAAAGCCAGCTACAGCAGGGAAATCTATAATGTTCCTATCTCCAATCAACCAGGAAAGAGCTGGAAGTGGTTCAAGTGACACAGTACTAGCCTTGAGTAAAAAATGCTAAGAGATAGCACCCGGCCCTGAGTTCAAATCTTAGTACCAGCAAAAAAGAAAAGAAAAGAAATGGAGAGAGGGATTGGAGAAAGGAGAAGGAGTGTGGGGAAGGAGGGATGGAGAAAAAAGAGAGAGCAGAGCTTTGTTGTGTTTGAGTGATATGTGACCTAAAATGACACATGATAGGAAAGTAGCCCTGAGAAAGGAAGTGAGGGAAAGGGGAGGGGTGTAATAAAGAGTTTTGCGGGACTGGGAAAGTGGCTCAGTGTTAGAGTGCTTGCCTTGCATGCATGAAGCCCTGGGTTCGATTCCCCAGCACCACTTAAGCAAAAAGAAAAAGCCGGAAGTGGCACTGTGGTTCAAGTGGTAGAGTGCTAGCCTTGAGCTGAAGAGCTGAGGGACAGCACCCAGGCCCAGAGTTCAGGCCCCATGACCAGACCCAAAAAAAAAAAAAAAAAAAAAAAGTTTTGCTGTATTTGAGCCATGTAAAGACCTAGTAATGACCTGATCAAGGGCCCTTGAAATGGGACAGGAAAAGCAAATGCTTTGTTCTCTGCAGCAGTTTCAGAGCTGATAAGCAGCTAGCTGGACCCAAAGCTATTCTATGAGGTCATAAAAGGACTATAGGCCAGGTGTTTGGTGGCTCATGCTTATAATCCTACCTACTCTGAAGGCTGAGATCTAAGGATCAAAGCCAGCTTGCACAGGAAAGTCCTTTAAGACTCTTATCTCCAATAAACTGCTCAGAATAACCAGGAGTTGTGCTGTGGCTCAAGTGGCAGAGCACTAGCCTTGAGCATAAAGAAGCTTAGGGACAGGCCCCAGGTCCTGAGTTCAAGCCCCGGGACTGGAAAAAAAACTATACACAGTGGCAACTTTTCTCAAAGGGAGGCAATAACATCCTAAACAACCTTGCCTGGGAACAGGGGATAGAATTGGGTGGACCCAAGTGTATGTTTCTAGAAAATTCTGACACATGATAAACTCAAAGTAAGAGCAATTGCTATTTCAAGAGGGAAATATGCCAGGTACCGTAAACATCAAGAAGTTCTCATAGAAGTTTTTTAACCTTAGACTTAAAGCTACAAGGCCAGTTCTAGCCACGTGAATATTGACAGCCTAAAACACTGACTTTTCTTACCTGCTGTTTCCTTCATAGCCAGAGAGGCCCAATTATGTCACCGCCTTCAGCCCAGCAACAAACCATACCTGCTAATGCTTTCACCCCACCAGTGGCCACCACTAGAGCTGCAGCAGATCCTTATCTTGCTGTGTCACTGCCTGGAGAACTCAAGGAATGAAATCCACAGACAGCAAGGAGTAAGTGTTAAAAGTTTTCAATTTATGCATGTGAGAAGAGGAGAGAGAAAACGTTCTTGCTGGGTGCGAGGGGTCATGATAGCGGTTTGCCAACTAACTGGTTTAATCTATGGTGGGTTCTTTTCTTTTAATCTATATAGGTGTCATTTAACTTTTATGCTAATGATTTGCTGGAAGGTGACTTGCTCATTGGTCACGAACCATGATATTTTTAATTGGTCATTCCCTTTTAGCTATTGGGGCATGGAATTACCTAAAGATCATCCTCAATCTCTCTCTCTCTCTCTCTCTCTCTCTCTCTCTCTCTCTCTCTCTCTCTCTCTCTCTCTCTCTCTCTCTCTCTCTCTCTCTCTCTCTCTTCTCTCTCTCTCTCTCTCTCTCTCTCTCTCTCTCTCTCTCTCTCTCTCTCTCTCTCTCTCTCTCTCTCTCTCTCTCTCTCTCTCTCTGTCTCTCTCTCTCCTTTTTATTTATTTTTTTGCTGGTTTTGGGGCCTAACTCTGGGCCTGGGTGCTATCCCTCAGTTCTTCAGCTCAAGAGTAGCACTCTACCACTTGAGCCACAGTACCACTTCTGGCCTTTTCTGCTTATGGGTGTTGAGGAATCAAACCCAGGATCTCATGCATGCAAGGCAAGCACTCTACCACTAAGCCACCTTCCAGGACCTATTTTTCTTTCTTTTTTTAAGAGAAATCTTGCAGGCTTATTCCTGATTTCTTCTGCTGGATTAATCTACCTATTCCAAGATATCTCTTTCTTTCTTTCTTTCTTTCTTTCTTTCTTTCTTTTTCTTTTTCGTTTTTGTCAGTCCTGGGGCTTGAACTCACAGCCTCAGGGTTGTCCTTGAGCTCTTTTGCTCAATATGAGTGCTCTACACTTAGAGCGACAGTGCCACTTCCAGTTTTCTGGTGGTTAAATGGAGATAAGCTTCTCACAGAACTGAGCTGGCTTGGAGCATTGATCCTTAGATTTCAATTTCCTGAGTAGCTATGATTACAGGCGTACCAGCTCCCAATACTACAGTTCTTTACATCCACAGCACTTGTGTGAATGTAACATACTACATACAGTATAGTCTATGTGCTTTCTATTCCTGGGCATAAGGCCTGCTAATGGATTCACTACCTGTGGAAATGGCCTACGGTAGACTTTTTTGATTGAATGTTAGGCCCATTTCTCACAAATCCATTTTCTTCCCTTCTTTTTTCAAATATGTAAGCAGCACCAAGTTTTTATTTTCTCACATGTTGCTCATCCATTACGGGCTTTGTAGGTGCCTCCTCTAGTCACCTTCTCCTTTCCCCAGTACATCTGAACATCACCCCTGAAAGCTATAAGGGCTGGAAGGAGCAGCTGGCTGCTCCTTTATATTTGAGCTTAAGTGAATTAGAATGATCCCATCTCTGATCAGTCAATTCCAGGCGAGGCCTAATGTGGAAGAAAGAGCCTTCCTCCTGGATTTATTTATTTATCTATCTTTAAGTAGTTGTACAAAGAGGTTTCAATTCAACACATCAGTTTAGAAGTGCAGGGCATCTTTTTAAAAAAAAAATTGGTTTTTGGGTTTGAACTCAGAGCCTAGTTGCTGTTCCTGAGCTTCTTTACTCAAGGCTAGCCCTCTGCCACTTTGAGCTACAGCTCCCCTGCTGGTTTTCTTGTAGTTATTTGGAGATAAACTCATGGAATTTCCTGCTCAGGTCAGTTTGGAACCTTTATTCTCAAATCTCAGCCTCCTGAGTAGCTAGGATTATGGGCAAGAGTCACCAGCTATCAGCTGTACAATGCAGCTTGATCCACGCCATTCCTTCCATCATTCTTCCCATCTCTCCCAACCCCACCCAAGTTACCTAGTTCCATTTTAACAGATGTACATTGAATATGATGATTGCATTCTCCCACCCTTCCTCTCTCTATCCCTCCACACCATACCACGTCATCCACCTACCCCCCCACCTCAATTTCTAGCTTCCTGTTATCCATTTTGTTTGACTATTAGTTTTTCAAAGAATTCTCTCCTGCATATACCACGTTATTTCTGTTAATGATATACCATATACTTTAGTTAATACATTTGTAGTATGTATCTATGTATGTGTGTGTGTGTGTGTGTGTGTGTATATATGCACATGACCCAGTGTGTGCTTATATATATTTATAAATGAGGTCTCTCTTCCATCTATGAGAAACAACATGTGATCTTTTGTCTTTCTGGACCTGAGTTACTTCCTTTAACATAATTTTTTAGCCTGACACCGGTGGCTTACACCTGTAATCCTAGCTACTTAGGAGGCTGAGAGCTGAGGATCATGGCCCAAAGCCAGCATAGGCAGGAGGGTCCATGAGACTCTTATCCCCAATGAACCACCAGAAAATTGGAAGTGTCACTATGGCTCAAAGGCTAGCCTTGAGCAGAAAAAGCTCAGGGTCAGCATTCAGACCCCAAGTTCAAGCCCCCCATCCAACAGAAACAAAACCAACTATAATTTTCCCCAGGCCCATTCATTTCTAGGCAGCTTCCTTTTCTCCCAGTATAGGCATTTGCAATTGCTGGCTACAGAAAGAGCTATTTAAACTCAAAAAAGTCTGGTACCTCACAGGGCTAAGGGGAGAGGTGAAATGATATAGACAGATCCTTGATGATATTATTAAAATGCAGAATCCTGCTAGCCTTGAAATTCATTTAAATGCTATACTTGCCAGTTCCATGAGCCTATAAATCCCCTTTATTGTTTAAGTCAATTTGAACTGTACTTTTTTCTTATTTCTAGCTCTAATGCACCCCAAATGCTATTGATCATTCCATTAAGGATAGCAATTTGACATGTTCAAAAGTCTTAAAAGTGTGTATTACCCTCCAAGCCAGTACTTCCTCGTCTCAGAATTTATCCTAGGTAAACAGTTGAGTGGCTATGAAGATATTTACATGCTTAAGCCCATACATAATGTTTCTCAGAACAGCTAAATAATGAAAGTGATTTAAATGTAAATATAAAGACACTGCCAAACACTGTCCAGCTCATGGATTATGATAAACGAAATAATTACACACAGTTGACAGTGAAAGCTAGACCTCACTGATTAACTGCTTTTGATAATCTACTCTTATTTTAAAATATAGAACAACAATGATGTAATGAAAAATACCTTTTAAGTATCAAAGTCATTACTTCAGAGTTTCTCATCCCTGTCTATATATTAATTATCTAGGAAAACCATTTAAAATTAGGCTCTCTGGTGATATGCATTTGAGTGGTTCAAGGGTACAGTGAAAAGTAAAAATTATTATTTTTTTAACCTGTAACTGGGCTTGAATTTGCTGCTTATGGCTAGGTGCACTACTGTATGAACCATTTCTCCAGCCTTGCTTTTTGTTGGTTATTTTGGTGATGGATTTTTGCAGACATTTTTGCCCAGTCAGGCCTCAAACTACAATCCTCTAAGTCTTAGTCTCTTGAATAGCTAGGATTTCAGACACAAGCCATTAGTGCCCACCTTACTACTTCTTTAATCCTCAGTTTTGCAGTTTTGACAATTCTTCTAAATATTACTAGTGTCACCTGCCTTGTGTTGATGATCAGATCTCAGATAACTTGTTAGTGGCTTGTGATACAGAAGGGTCTAGACTGTATGCAGAGAAATTTGATTTTAAAAGCCATCATGTTGACAGTAACATTGAATTGTCTTTTAGTGCATGAGGATCAACATGAGAGGAATTCTGGAGCAAAGAAAAAAGACTGAAGCCAGGTACCAGTGTTTCATGCCTGTAATCTTAGCTACTCAGGAGGCTGAGATTTGAAGATTGCAGTTCAAAACAGAAAAGTCAGAAAAGTTCAGAGCAGAAAAGTCCATGAGACTCTGATCTCCAATAAACTACTCAGAAATTGCCAGAAATGGTTCTGTAGCTCAAGAGGTACAGCATTACCTTTCATCAGAAAAGGCTTTATTTATTCAAGGATGTGGGCTGAATGTTGAGCTAGCCAGCAAGAATTAGATTGCCTACAGAAGGAAAGTAAGGTAGTTCAGAACCATGAAAGGTAGGAGGATCAACTAGCTTCTAGGTACAGCTACATTTAGAACTCGTGTTTCTTACTGGTCATCATATGGAAAATTCTAGAAAGTGTCAGACAGAAGGTGGTGTTCTGTCTTTGTGTGAAATCCTGAAGAGCCTCAGAAGGAGATGGAATACTAGTGTGTGTGTGTGTGTGTGTGTGTGTGTGTGTGTGTGTGTGCGCGCGCGCACACGTGCGCATATATGAACAGACCTAGGGTTTGAACTCTGGGTCTGGATGCAGCGTCTGAGCTTTTTTTCTTTTCTTTTCTTTTTCTTTTTCTTTTTTTTTTTTTGCTCAAGGCTAGCACTCTACCACTTGAGCCACAGTTCCATTTCTGCCTTTTTTTTTCTTCGTAGTTATTTGGAGATGAGAATCTCAGAGGCTTTCCTGCTTGGGCTGACTTTGAGCCACAATCCTACCACTACTCAGCCTCCTGAGTAGCTTGGGTGACAGTTGTGAGCCGCTGGCAGCTGGCAAAGGATTGTTTTGAATAGTCTAGAACTTTGGTTGGGAGAGGGGAAATGATGGTAATTATTGGCTGTAAATACTTGGAGAACTAAGATATGAAAATAGAATAGATACTTTTATGTGCAGCAGAGAAGATAAAACCAGAGCCAGTGGAAAACTGGGAACTGGTGACTCACACCTATAATCCCAGCTACTCAGGAGGCTGATATCTGAAGAGAGTGGTTTGTAGCCAGCCCAGGTAGGAAAGTCTGTGAGACTCATCTCCAATTAACCAACAAAAAGCTAGAAGTAGTGCTGTGGCTCAAGTGGTTGAGCACCAACATTGAGAAAAAATTAAAAACATCAAAAGCTAAGTGACAGTGTCCAGGCCCTGAGTTCTAGCATAATTCCAGTATGCACGTGCACGTGTGGTGTGTGTGTATGTGTGTGTGTGTGTGTGTGTGTGTGTGTGTGTGTGTGTGTGCATGTGTGGTGCGCACGTGCGTGCACGCACACATTCATATAGACACAATTTTTTTAAAAAGATCAATGCACAATTAAAGAAAAAAAGATCAAGAAACAGCTTTTAGCTTAATTTAGGTTGGTCCCAAATAGAACACATACACTTGTATAGAAGGAGGTTGCCCATTCCTGGGAATGTTCATGTTATTCTGTTTTATAGGCTAGAATACTTTCTAAATGGATTAACTAATTTGATCTCCCTAGGGGGGAAAATACATTTAGTCCCATTTCGTGGATGAGTGTCCAGACCTCAGGAATCCTACCTTCTCTGCCCAAAACAAAACAGTGATGTATGGGTCACAGTCCCACACACACTCCTTTTCCAGGTTTTTCGTTCATCTTGTTGCTACAGAGATGGGGGATAGGTAGATTCCAGTTTCTTTCTGAGTTTTCTCTTTTCTGAGAGTCCAGGGTATAGCATCTCTGCTTTTCACTTCCAGGGTCTACACATGTAGTGCAGTGACTGACAGCCTGCTTCCTGCTGAGTCTTAGCTGGCTAATCTAAGTTTTTGAAGGGCCAATTATACAGTGTGGATACCTGGAACATTTCAACTTTGTATTTCCTTCCAGTCTACTAGAATATTCTCTTTCTCCTCCTCCTCCTTTTCCTTCTTTTGTACCAATCCTGGGGCTTAAACTTAGGGCCATGGTGCTGTTCTCCAGCTTTTTTGGGGCAAGACCAGTGCTCTACCACTTGAGCTGCACTTCTGACTTTTTTTATTTAGTCGTTTATTGGAGATAAGAGTCTCATAGGCTTTCCTATTCAGGCTGGTTTTGAACCTTGATCCTTAGATCTTAGCTCCTGAATAGGTAGGATTATAAGAGTGAGCCACTGGTGCCTGGTTTTAGTATTCTCTTTATACACAGTTGTAGTCTGTCTCTCAAGGTGCAACTCAAATCTCATAACCCCCTAGAGCCTTCTAAGGGAATGAAGTTTGGGACTTCTTTGAGCACCTGTAGTATGTATCCTGTGTCCTATTTGTCTCAAGTCATGGAAATTCTGCTCTCCATTCTTCACATATGCCAGCCATAGCTTCTTGCTTGTGCTGTGGAATACTCTATGGTGTATTTTCCTCTCCTTTTCTGGGGAACTGCACACCACCCACGGCAAAGCTGGAGTTCACCCGAAAATGATAAGCATCTACTTGATGATTTTTGGTTTATCTCCGTGGGGTTTTGATCTTCTTATTAATAACATCTTACAATATGCCCCAAAACATTATAGAATTTCAACTCCAGCACTCAACCATCTAGTGTTTGACTTGTGGCTCTGCTACTTTCTACAAATGTAATCTTTATTTTTTGTCAGTCATGGGGCTTTAACTCAGGCTCTGGGTCATGTCCCTGAGCTTTTTTGCTCAAGGGTAGCACTCTACCACTTTGAGTCACAGTTCCACTTCCTGTTTTCTTGAGGTATTCTCAAGGGAGGTTGGCATAAGACAAAGAGGTGTACACCCTGGCTAGTTTCTTAGGACTGGGTCACCAGGACATTTCATTTTCCTTAGAAGATACTGGAGCCTCAGCTGTTTGCTTACTGAGAGGCTAGGATTACAGGCATGAGCCAGTGGCACCTAACAAGGACCCTCACCTAAGTGAGGCCCTATGAAATTAATAAATAAGGGTTCAGTAGCCATCTTGCAGGCCTGTGAAGTAATGTAGGTAGAGGAAAGGCTGCAACTTGAACTTGAATTCAAGGCCTTAGTGCTGTCCTTTTGATGCTCAGTGCTAGCACTCTACCCTTTGAGCCACAGGTCCAATTCTGTCCTTTTGCTGATTAATTGAAGATGAGTGGCTTTAGAGTTTACTGACTAGACTGGCTTCCAACTGTGATCCTCAGATCTCAGCCTCCTGATTAGCTAGGATTACAGGCATTTACTTTGGACAGATGCATACAAGCCTCTTCACAGAATTTTCACAGAATTGTAGAGACATATCTCATCAGTTTCTCCACCACTTTTATACTACCGTGTAGGACTTAGCCAGTCCCATAGGTGTCCTCTTAGTTCAGAAAAGGAGAACCATAGAGTTGACTTCCTTCTCTCTTCCTATTGGTACAGATCCCTTCATCATAACTGGGAGGAAGATGAACAAGTAAACCAGTAAGTGGATGTTGACACAAAAAGAAGTTCTGTTCCTGAAAACTGGGTATCTTTGAGGCTTTTGAACCAAAGTGCAAGTTTGTTTGTCTACCATTTATGAGGGTTGAGGCTTGGCACTTCAGTGAATGCCAAATGACACAGTTGTGAATGTGGTGGCAATTGTGGATTCTCGTGGGTGACAGGGAAAGCAGTGTGCAGAAAATCAGATCCTGTGGGGAAACAACATTCTCACTGGCTATCACAGGGTGAATTTTGGAGAATTGTCTTTCAGAAGCTCCTGGAAGTGTGTTGTGATGATCATTCTGCTCCCAGGAGTCTCCTCCATTTCTCAACATGCAAGTCTGCATATATGATGGACAGCCACAGCATGAGTCCTGGCAGAAAGGGGCTGTGGTAGAAGGCTCAGGCTCAGGCTCTCACTTTCCTTGTCACCAAACTGCCCACAGCATCATTTGTTTCATCTTCACTGTGTGGATGGACTTGTACAATGATGACTTTTATGAGCGTAAGAACCATGACACCCTGAAAGAACTTACACAGTATGTCAAATTCAACTTGCCCTCTTCGGACTGCTTTTCCCCTTACATATTCTTCTTGAAAAGCTGGAGGAGTGTGTGACCAGTGAGTCCAAGAAAAAGAGGAAGAAGTCCTTGTTTAGATGCCTCAGAGCCTGTGAATAGGGATGGAACCTGGGTGTCTAGGGATGGGCCTGAATGGCCAAGAGCCCCTAGTACTACCCGGCATGGCAAAATGTTCTTTTATGGATATTCTCTGCCAGGTAATTTTTCTTTTTGAAAATACATGAACATAGCCACTCATCAGTGTTCAGTCTAAGTTCAAACTATAGAGATCCCCCATTAGATCCTTATGGAAGTTTAGTTGCACCTTAACTTCTAGAGTCCACTCTAAAATCCTGTGCCTATTTCCATTCATAGGTTAGCATTACTGTAGAGCAGCTTCTCCTGAACTCCAGATAAGGAATCTATTAGTGATGTTGGTGTTGGTAACCAATGGAGATCAGGAGCCATCCCTGCACTCCAGAAAGCATGTGAACATAGAGGGGTTTGTTCCATTTGTAGCAAAGCCCAAACAGGTTTTGAGCCCTGTGCACATTCCAGTGGTTCTGAACCCTACATGTGATGCAGGTGTACCTGCATGAACCAGCAAGGAAGAACATGATCCAGAATGACTTCCATTGACGTTTAGAATCCACCTAGATCTGCTCTAAACTAGTCAAATCAGCACTTGTTTTGTTGTGCAGGATAAAGTATTACCCATGGGGCTAATGGAAAATGCCCCCAGTCTATGTTCAGGAGAATCAATAAGCTCCTAGCCAGTGATATCTGGAAAAATCTGAGTTTCTACAAAATCATACAATGAGGTCCTAGAAAAGCTTTGAAGCCTGACTTAAATGTGACAAGCAAAGAAATTGGCCAGTTTGAGGCAATTTAATATCCTGGGTGGTATTTATTGTCATTTTGGGAGTAGAAATCAGATATTTATGACCTACTAAAGTACTGTTCAATTGTGCTATAGGTTCTGAGTCCAGAGATTCAAATTTCTTTTTTTTAATTTATTGTGAAAATACTGTACAGAGGGGTTACAATTACATGGGCAAGATTTCTATAACCTATTAGCTCTCTATCATCTATACCTCCATTTCCAAGGAACACAAAGTTTTACAGGACTTCTACATTTCTTCTTCTGTTTCCACAACTGTTCCATTTATATAATTGTTGGTTTGTAAATCTGGTAGTAGAGCTGCATACTTATAATCAACCACAGCTTTTGGAAAGGCAAATCTGAATGCCATCCCAGGGCAAAAAGTGAACACCTTGTCTGAAAATAAACTGAAAACCAACTGCCTAGGGCAGGGGTCAAGTAATAGAATACCTCCCTAGTCAACTTAAACTTCTGAGCTCTATGCCAGGGCAGCTTATTATTTTTTTCTCTCTCTCAGTGATTCCCAAATTGAGAACACAAAATTCCTTACATCATTGCATTTTTTTTCCACAGTGTTTTTGTCCAGGATCAAAACCATCTGAAGATAATTTCTCCTACATCAGAACAAATAATAAAAGTATTACACACCTCTAGCCTCTAGCTTCTTGGCTTCAGCATACCTGCTCACTCGGCTTAGTCTTCCAACTCTTCTAAAACTGCATCTTTCAAACTATTATTCCAGCCAGGTGCTTGTGGTTCACACCTGCAGTCGTAGATACCAGGATGAGATCTGAAGATTACAATTGAAAGCCAGCCTGGGCAGAAATAATCTGCTCTAACCATCCAAAAAAAAAAAAAAGCTGGAAGTGGAGCTGTGGTTTAAGCACTAGAGTGCTTGTCTTGAGCAAAAAAGCTAATGGACGGCACATAGGCATTGAGTACAACTTCTTGGCCAGAAGAAAACACAAAACCCCATTATTCATAAAAATATCCTTTTCTTGTTCAAACTGCTATAATTTTGTTTAAATTTTAATTTCAGGTTTTAGTCTTTTATTTTTGTATTATTTCCTTAGCTCCAGTTCTGTCTCAATTTTCCTAATTCAGTCTGTTTACCCTTGAGTCTGGATAAGCATCGTCTGGACTAAATGCACATTACCAACTTAGGTTATTAATTGTCAGGACTAGTTTAGTAATAGAAAATGGTTTTTGTTGCTGTTGTTGCTCTGGTACAGGGATTAGAACTCAAGTCTTGGATGCTCACAAAATGCTCCCAACTCCATAATTGCAGAGGTTAGCATATATTGCTTTTCTTATAAAATTCTTCTTAGATTTACAGTATTTTTTTTTACAATTTGGCTATGGCTCCATTTCCTGTTTTTTAACTAATTAAGTGAATATGATGGAGTTATACAGGCTTTTCTGCCCTGGCTGACTGAATCCTAGCATCCTCAGAACTTAGATTACAGGTGAGTCTCCAGCATACATTAAATTGATTTTTTGAAGTTGTCCCACACTATCATTTCTAAAATAGTTACATTGCATGTCATATCTGTAAAATTTAGGAAAATGAATGATTGATGTCAATAAGTCCACCAGAAAAGCGGTATGGACAGACTCCAGATGGACAAAAGTAGGGAACTAACAGTGAAATCAGAGGTAATGGCAGGTACAGGGCAGGGAGAGGATAGAAAGGGGGATTAAAATGGAAACATTCAATACAATACACATTTTAAAGGATATGTATGCCTATGTACATATAGACAGACACATATGTACACAAACCTACCCAATGTAACATATACATATATTTCTTCCCTTTTTCTTCCTTTCCATTTCTTTATTATGCTTCTGAGTAATGACCTAAGGGTCTTTTACATACTAAACACATCTGAGCTTCCCTTCTGTCATTAAAGAATGACAAGCCAAATGTTTTCCTTCCATGTCAGTCTTGAGTAGCTAGGAGTACAGGTGTGAGCCACAAGTACGTACTCTGAACAAATTCTGGTATATCAAATTGTTAATGGAGAAGACTCATACACATGATTTTTTTAAAAAAATGAGATTGATGATGAATACTTGCTTGTCTGAGAGAAGGCATGGATTGAGACTAGAATAGCTGAATTCTAAATTTGTGATTGTTTTCTGTTTGGGTAGTGCTTGTAAGTGTTGATTCCAATATATTAAGTCTCTAAAGATTTTGGGGGAAAAAAGGCATGGGTTGTGGAGGTTTGGGTTGTTGAGGTTTTTTTCCTTCCCACAAGCTCCCATTCTTCCTTTTTCTATTATTTTGTTTCTATCATCCTAGTTGTATATTTTAATTATTGAGGCTTTGGAACTCACCAATGTGAATTTTGCAAGCCTTATTATAATAATGTATTTCCTGACAACAGTAAAATAGATTTAGATTTAGACAATTATCATTGTCTAAATGGTTCCGTAATTAATTGGGAAGGAAATCCATAATTAAATTAGTTATATGTAAATACATGTTATATTCTTTACACTATATTATATATAATATATTATGTAAGATTGAATATGATTTTTTCAAACTATGAGAGCATTTAACATTTTTAGTCTCAAGGGTATTTTTTCACAAACCAGTATAAAGCATTATTGGGGAAAGTGGTGATATAACTTTGATTATAATTATATAAATATATATTTGTGTGTGTGGATATAATACTGTTTATAAATAGATGAATAAATACATGTGTATATACATTTGTGTATCTATGTATGAAGTGAATATAATTAAGTTGACCACATTATGTCCCAAAAAAGGGCTATGAGTTGTATGTACAAGGTTCAGACCTATAATCCTAGTTGTATAGGAAGGTGGGTTCTGAGTTTTAGCCTCTTTTACCATCATGGCATTAGACTTTGAGAGGAAGTCTGGGCCCCTCCAGGATAGCAAAGACACATATGCCGTTGGATCACCCTCCCTGACCCCAGAGAAAAGTCAGTAGAAATAAGGACAAGCTTCTTATCCTATGATAATCTATTCAATTCCTGTACCAAGATGGCCACCTGTAGATGGAAAGTTAGCATTCTCTCCAAAAGGATCTCAAAAGAGCCTTCTGAACTATAGTCTCTGACTATACTGAATTAAAGATTATTTTTGTTCCCAAGCTGCAAACACATATAAATATGCCAATGGCTCCAGAGATGGACAAAGTCTTACAAATACTCACATAAAATTATATACTATGTTTCAATAATTCTGTGACAAATCATCAAAGGCATGTCTTGATTTTTTCTTTTCTTTTTCTTTTTTTTTTAAAGAAATGGAAACACACTGAGTGCATCAGGGGGTGAGGGATGGTTTGGTTGCTGAACTTTTGAATGTACTCCTGGGCATGGGAGATCCCTGTCTGGGTGACCTTTTGTGGGGGTGGGTGTCCTCACAGCTTCACAAAACAATGGCCATAACTTCTATGACATCACAGATACTTTTGCCATGGCAGCAGATAGGTTTCAGGCACTGATCTGGCCATCAGGTGGACTCAGATACACAGAGAGCACAAAAGATGAGAGGAAATGACTGCTAGACACCAGGCTACAGCTTGATGAGCTGTCCTGACTGGTAGCTAGGATTACTTGAGCTGGAACAGGCTTATTCCCATGCTAAGGCTCCTGAGCACTAAAGACCAGGCACTAGGCAGGGGTTGGAGAAACAGAAGTGAATGTGGCTGCCTCCATGCCTATTTCATGCTGAGAAGAAAACCAGAAATCATAATGACAATTTCTATAACTCAGAGGCATGACATTGGTGGTATTGTGGGTACAACTTCACAGTGGGGATAGGAAGAGACATCCCTGAGGAGGGGACATTTGATCTGAAAGCAGGGCCATCATCCATGCAATTTTCTAGGAGCAGATGTTCCAGGTAGCAAGAACAGCAAGCACATTCCCAATGGTGGGAATGGACCTGACTTGTTTAAGAAAAGGAAGAAAGCACTGACATGCTGAAGTTCATGGAACAAGGAAGGACTGGTACAATGAAGAAGAAAGAGATCAGAGATGAAGAGAGGAATAAATTAGATATTGTGTGCTACTTGTTACAGGAAGAAAAGTTCTGATTTTACTCTAAATCGGACATGACTCACCGGAACCAATGTTCTCAAATTGTAACCAGACACACCAGACTAACCTAGAGAAAACTTTTAAAATGTGATCCTAGCTGGGTACTGGTGGCTCATACCTCGAATCCTAACTACCCCCAAGGCCAATATCTGAGGATGAGGTTTGAAGCAAGCCCAAAGAGGAAATTTGGTAAGACTGGCTTTCAATCAACCACAAAAAATCTGGAAGTGACGCTGTGGTTCAAGAGGTAGAACATTAGCTTAGAACAAAAAAAAACCTAAGGGACAGTACCCAGGCTCAAAATTTAAATCTTCACAAGACAAACCAACAAACAAAATGTGCCCCATTGTTCATCATTGGGCAATCTAGTTCAATATATTTGGTCTGAGCCTTGGAAATTATATCCTTAGCAAATGCTCTCCTCTGAATTCTGCTTCATAGCCAGTTTTCAGAGCTCCAGCATCACCACTGTCTCCTCCAAGTTAGCACAGCAGCCTACCACTGGAAATTTGAAGAAATCTTTTTAGTAATCATAAGAAATCTGATCATTTGTCCACATACATCAAATCAGTAGTTGCCACATTCCACTATTCTGAATGTATTTAATCCCTTTTTGAGTTAATAAGCCTTAAGGATTAAAATCTATAGAATAGTTACTAAATTAATTCAACAATCATCATTCTTCCAACCAATCTATAGGTTTATAAAAGCAGAGACTGCCGGGCACTTGTGGCTCAGGCCTGTAATCCTAGCTACTTAGGACGCTGAGATCTGAGGCTCATGGTTTAAAACCAGCATGGGCAGGAAACTCCGTGAAACTCTTTTTTTTTTTTTTTTAATTGTATTTTATTTTATTTGAGAACATACTGTACAGAGGGGCTACAATTACATGGGCAGGATAATGCATACATTTCTTACCAAGCATTGCAGCCTCCTCCTTTGTTTACCCTTCACTTCCCTTCCCCGCCTCCCCCCTCCCCCCACCCAATTTTACAGCCCTCCCCCCACCCAATTATACCCCCCTCCCCCACCCACACCGACATTGTAAAGCTGTTTTTGACATGACATTTTCTACTTCTCATTGTTGCAACAGGTCCACCTGCATCCTGAAACGACTTGTTTGTCCCCATCTCCTCCACATGTTATACTGACATCAAATATAGTGAAAGCAGGGGTTAAACTGTGGGGGAGGGACATACAAAGCAACAAAGAAATAATCTTATAAATGCGTTAGAAACACATGCATGAAAGAAACGAAAACATTAAAATACATATTTAAGGGTTCATTTTCCTAACATCACATTATCTGACCTTTTCCGCTTGACACATACCTATACTAGATATGGCAAATAAGGGAAACCATGGGACCTATGCTTCTTTGGGACTGGCTTACTTCACTTAATATAATTTTTTCCAAACCTTTCCATTTCCTAACAAATGGGGAAATGTCATTCTTTCTGATGGAGGCATAGAATTCCATTGTGTATATATACCACATTTTCTTGATCCATTCATCTACTGAGGGGCATCTGGGTTGGTTCCATATGTTAGCTATGGTAAATAATGCTGCAATAAACATAGTTGTGCTGGTAGCTTTAGTGTGGTCTTGTTTGTACACATTTGGGTAAATGCCCAAAAGTGGGATTACTGGATCATAGGGGAGATCTATGTGAAGTCTTTTGAGGAACCTCCATACTGCTTTCCAAAGTGGTTGAACAAGTTTACATTCCCAACAACAATGAAGTAAGGTTCCTTTCTGTCCACATCCCCTCCAGCATCTGTTGTTGTTAGAGTTCTTGATTTTTGCTGTTCTAACTGGAGTGAGGTGATATCTCAATGTTGTTTTGATTTGCATTTCTTTTATGGCTAGGGATTTTGAACATTTCTTCATGTGTCTATTGGCCATCCTTCTTTCTTCTTCAAAGAAGCTTCTCTTTAAGTCCTTCGCCCACTTATTTATTGGGCAGTTGTTTCTTTGAGGATTTGTTGTTGGGTGGTTTAATTTCTTGAGTTCCAAGTATATTTTAGATATGAGACCCTTGTCCGTTGTATGGCTAGTAAAGGTCTCCCAATCTGTGGGCTTTCTATTGATCTTGCGAGCTATGTCATTTGCCCTGCAGAAGCTCTGCAACCTTATGCAATCCCATTTGTCCAACCTTTCTTTGATTTGTTGTGCTTCCGGGTCTCTATTCAGAAAATTTCGACCTGAGCCAAGGAGACCTAGGGTTTCTCCTATTCCATCCTGTAATGTTTTCAGAGTGTCTGCTTTGACTTCAAGGTCTTTGATCCATTTGGAGTTGATTCTGGTGCAGGGTGATATATAAGGATCTAGCTTTAGTTTTCTACATGTAGTTAACCAATTTTGCCAGCACCATTTACTGAAGAGGCTGTCTTTCTTCCATTCTATTGTTTTAGCTTCCTTATCGAAGATTAGATGGCTATAGGTCTGTAGGTTCATTTCTGGGTTTTCAATTCTATTCCATTGGTCCTGACATCTGTTCTTATGCCAATACCAAGCTGTTTTGATTACTATGGCTTTATAGTAGAGTTTGAAATTTGGTATTGATATTCCTCCAGCAGTGTTCTTTCCGTTGAGGAGCGTTTTTGCTATTCGGGGTCTTTTATTGTTCCATATGAATTTTTGGATTGCCTCCTCTATTTCCTTGAAGAATGAGGGTGGAATTTTGATAGGTATCGCGTTGAATTTGTAGATAGCCTTGGGAAGTATTGCCATTTTCACGATGTTAATCTTGCCAATCCAGGAGCATGGGAGGTTTTGCCATTTTTAAGATCTGTGTTGATTTTCTTTTTCAAGATTTTAAAGTTTTCATCATAGAGGTCCTTCACTTCTTTGGTTAAGTTAATTCCTAGGTATTTTATTTTTTGTGGGGCTATTACAAATGGAGTTGCTTTCCTAATTTCAGCCACACTTTTCTCATTGTTGGCATATAGAAAAGCCATTGATTTTTGGGGGTTAATTTTATAACCTGCTACTTTGCCAAAGTTTTGAATCAGCTTGAGTAATTTGGGAGTGGAGTCTATGGGATTCTTTAAATACAAGATCATGTCATCTGCAAAGAGGGAGAGTTTTATTTCTTCTTTCCCTATTTGGATCCCCTTTATGTCTGCATCTTGTCTTATTGCTGTAGCTAGGCATTCTAATACTAGATTGAAGAGAAGTGGAGAGAGTGGGCATCCTTGTCTTGTTCCTGAGTTAAGAGGAAATGGCTTTAGTTTTTTACCATTGAGTATAATGCTGGCTGTAGGTTTGTCATATACAGCCTTTATTGTATTGAGGAATGTTCCATGGATTCCTAATTTTTCCAGAACCTTCATCATAAAGGGGTGTTGGATCTTGTCAAATGATTTTTCTGCATCTATTGAGATAACCATGTGGTTCTTAGTCTTGCTCCTGTTGATGTGATGAATAATATTAATTGATTTGCGTATATTGAACCAGCTTTGCATCCCTGAAATGAATCCTGTTTGATCGTGGTGTATGATTTTTTGGATGAATTGTTGAAGTCGATTGGCCAAAATTTTGTTGAGAAGTTTTGCATCAATGTTCATCAAAGAAATGGGTCTATAGTTCTCTTTCTTTGATGAGTCCCTGCCTGGTTTTGGGATGAGGGTTATGATGGCTTCATAGAATGTGTTCGGTAGTGAGCTTTCTCTTTCAATTTCATTGAAGAGTTGGAGGAGTATTGGTGTGAGCTCTGCTTTGAAGGCCTTGTAAAATTCCGCTGTAAAACCATCTGGTCCTGGACTTTTCTTAGCTGGGAGGTCTCTTATTGCTGTTTCTATTTCAATGCTTGATATGGGCCTGTTAAGCTGGTTTAACTCATCTTGGTTTAGTTTTGGCATGTCAATATTTGCTAGGAAAAGGTCCATTTCTGTCAAGTTCTCAAACTTATTAGCATAAAGTTTTGAGAAGTATTCCCTTATAATGTTCTGAATCTTGGTTGTTTCCGTGGTGATGTTTCCATTCTCATCTCTGAGTTTATTACTTTGGGTGTGTTCTCTCCTTTTTCTGATAAGGTTTGCTAAGGGTCTGTCAATTTTGTTAAGTTTTTCGAAGAACCAACTCTTTGTTTTGTTGATTCTTTCTATAGTTTTTTTGGATTCTAATTCATATAATTCTGATTTAATTTTGATTATTTCTTTCCGTCTACTGGATTGGGGTTTATCTTGCTGCTCTTTTTCAAGGAGGTTTAGATGTGTCATTAAATCGTTGGTTTCAGATCTCTCCAATTTGTTGATGTAGGAGCTCAGAGCTATAAACTTGCCTCTGAGTACTGCCTTTGCTGTGTCCCAGAGAAGCTGGTAATTTGTGTGTTCATTTTTGTTGAATAGCATCAACATTTGAATTTCCTTTCTAATCTCTTCCATGACCCACTCATGATTCAGCAGTGTGTTGTTCAGCCTCCATGTGATACCGGACTTTCTTTGGTGGCTTTTGGTGTTGAATTCTAATTTTATTCCCTTGTGGTCAGAGAGAATGCAAGGTATAACTTCAATGTTTCTGAATTTAGACAAGTTTGCTTTGTGGCCTAAAATGTGGTCTATTTTAGAAAACGTTCCATGTGCTGCTGAGAAGAACGTGTATTCTGATGCTGCTGGGTGAAATGTTCGGTAAATGTCTGTTAAGTCTAGTTGATCTATGCAGCTGTTTAGATCTGCGGTTTCTCTGTTGAGTTTTTGCCGAGTTGATCTATCTAGTGGGGAGAGTGGTGTGTTAAAATCCCCAACAATTAATGTCTTTGGATCTATATGGGATTTGAGGGAAAGTAGTGTTTCTTTGATAAATTTGGGTGCTCCATTGTTTGGGGAATAGATATTTAGAATTGTAATATCCTCCTGAAGGAGAGATCCTTTAATTACTATGTAGCGACCTTCTTTATCTCTTCTCACGAATTTTAATTTGAAGTCTATTTTATCTGATATTAGGATTGCAACTCCCGCCTGTTTATGAGGGCCGTTTGCTTGGTAGATTTTGTTCCAGCCTTTAACCTTGAAAATATGTTTTGTTTTTACGGGCAAGATGTGACTCCTGCAGGCAGCAGATAGAAGGGTCTTGTTTTTTAATCCAACTAGACAGTCTATGTCGCTTAATTGGAGAGTTCAGTCCGTTAACGTTAAGAGATAGGACTGAGAGGTATTTGGGAGTTCTTGCCATGTTATCCACCTTCTTGGGGGCTGTGAAAACTGGGTTCTTCCTAAGGTTCTTGGATTCTCAGTTTGGGTGCAGTTTCTTGGCCTTTGTTGCGTTCTTGTTGGTTTTCTATGTGTAGGACATCTTTAAGAATCTTTTGCAGGGCTGGTTTGGTGGAGATGTATTGTTTCAATTTTTCTTTGCTATGGAAGGTTTTTATTTGGCCTTCAGTTATGAAGGAGAGTTTAGCTGGGTACAGTATTCTTGGTTGATAGTTGTTTGTTTTTAGGGCATGGCATACGTCGTTCCAGGCTCTTCTTGCTTTGATTGTCTCTGCTGAGAAATCTGAGGTGATTCTAATTGGTTTCCCTTTATAGGTGATTAACCTTTTCTCCTTGACAGCTTTAAGGATCTTTTCCTTGGTCTGGGTTGATCCTGTGTGGATTATAATGTGATGGTGGGATGTCCTATTCTGGTCTGGTCTATTTGGGGTTCTAAAAGCTTCTTGTATCTGAATAGGCCTATCTTTTTGTATGTTTGGGAAGTTCTCTGCTAGGATCCTGTTAAACAAATTTCCTAGACCATTAACTTCTGTTTCTAGGTGCTCCTCTACACCCATTATCCTTAGATTGGGCCTTCTGATGGTGTCTTCCAGGTGTTGGATAGACCTATCATATTTCTTGGACTTGTCTTGGATGGTTGTATGTTCTTTCTCTATAATATCTAGGCTGTCTTCAATCCCTGAGATTCGATCTTCTGCATGGTCTAACCTGCTGTCAAGACTCTCTACTTTGTTTTTTATCTCTTTTCCTTCTAATTGGTCAGCTTTGATGGCTTCAAGTTCTTTGTTGAAGCTCTGTCTTAGGTCTTGTATGAATTTCTTTACTTCCTTAATTTGGTGTTCAGTGTTTGTTCTCAAATCACTTAGTTGATTGGTTATGGTTTCTTTGGACTCCCATTCCTTCTGTTGGGTTCCATTCAGCATTCCCTTTGTGGTCTCCCTGACTTCCTTCAGCTCTTTGTTAATGGATTCCATGAATGCCTTTAGTGATCTTTGTGTATTCTCTACCTGGTCTCTTAATTCGTGAATTACTCTTTGATTAGTTTCCTCCCTTCTGTGGGATTCCTGCAGTTCTCTTTGAGTGTTCTCTGCCTGCTCATGCCATTCCTCCCTTTCTGTTTGAGTATTCTCAAGTTGTTCACCCAAATCCTGTATCAGTTTTTGAGAAGCTTCCTCACGCTTATGATATTCCTGTATAAACTTCTGGGATGCCTCCTCTCTCTCCCTATCACGCTCATACAGAGTCCTTTGTACATTGTCAAACTTCTCATTTATCATGTTTGCTATTAGTGTTTGTAGAGCTATTTGGGAACTCTCCTCTGGATTATTCTTTATCTGTTCTAATCCCTGTTTATCAAGGTTGGGAAGTGAGATACCCGAATTTGCCATTTTTCTTGTGTTTTTCTGGCTTACTCGGCCCATTTGAGATAAAGATTGCACCAGTTTTGTGCTAGAACACTATCTTAAGGCAACCATCAACCAAAGTTTGCATTTGTACAGTCAATAGTCTACAGATACAATCTAGTTCAACAGATACATCTATTCAATATCAAACGACTATATGTTAAAGGACTTCGAACCCCAGAAAAGAATTTGGAAAACCAGAAATTATTAGGATTGGGGAGAGATGTGGGTGAAAAATAGGAATAGATTGGTGTGGGGAAGCACAGGGAGAGTTAACTATGTCCTAATCACAGTGCAGGAAATGGGTTGGGTAGGATGCAAGTAGAGAGAGAGAGAAAAAGAAGAGATGGAAAGGGGAATAAAGAGAGACCAGAAAAAGAATAGAAACGTAAAAATTAATGTTATTATAGAGGTTAAAAGACCGTCTATTTAGAGAGGAATGTGAATATGTTCAGAGAAGGGGAGGGACATAGAGGAGATGTGAAAAGTTTTAAGGATGGGAAAGGGAGAAGAAAAGATCAGAAGTTCAGTAGAGCTAGATAAAAAACAAAAAGATATTTAAGAAAGAAAGAAAAAGAGAAAGAAGACAAGAAAAGAAGGGAAAACTCTCATTCACGTATTCCTAAAATAAAAATTATAAGATTAGAAAAAAAAAGTTACTGGAAAACAATTATTTTTTCAGAAGAGGCAAAAATTAAAGATTAATAAAAGTTTTAGAAGGGAAAAAAATTTATATATATATATATGTATATATATATATATATAAGGTAACAAAAAACAAAAAACAAGCAAAAAAAAGAAAAAAAGAGGAAGAAGAAAAAAAAAAGAAAAAAAGTCTTTTGATTTTTTTTTGGGGGGGGGAGGAGTGGGAAGAATCCTGTATCTCCCTTTTGTCTGCAACCAGTCTCTTGTTGGAGTCTCTGGTCAGCTTGTGGTCCTGTGGCTTGATTGGTTTCTTA
Source organism: Dipodomys merriami (assembly GCF_024711535.1). Lineage (NCBI taxonomy): Eukaryota > Metazoa > Chordata > Mammalia > Rodentia > Heteromyidae > Dipodomys > Dipodomys merriami. The sequence continues at coordinate 26,149 of NW_027203580.1, forward strand.
AGTCGGTTGGTTGGAAGAGGCAGAAAAATGCTCTGCTTTACCCAAGATTTTGAGATCCCCCTCCCAGGTTAGTTTTCTGCTTTGAGAGTCACAAAAGAGGGGGATGTGGTGATGAGGCTAGGTTCTGGGTAGAGTTGAGGCCTTTCAACAAACAGTAGCTTTTCCCTGGGGCTATTTTGTGATAAAGCTCACAGCGCCCAGCCTGGAGCCATTCTCAGGGTTTCTGTTTTTCAATTGATTGTGGTGGCTGCTAGAGGGAGGGGCAGCCTCTGGCTCTGGTTACCCAGTGAGGCAAGCCACTCCGATGGCTGGCGCCTGAGCTGGGTGACTTTTCCCTGGATGGAGCTGAGTCTGGCAGGTCACTTCGCCGTTAAGTTCTTGTGACCTGCTAAATGACTCATTTTATTCCAAGGCCTGAGCTGGAGCTAGCAGCTCCTCCGAGCTTTGTCGGTATCCAAGATGGAGATCACCGGTGCTGGGGGGGGAGGGGTGGCCTTCCCTCCTCTGCTCCCTGAGGAGTGAGGACATCGGGCTTGTACTCACGCCGAGTCTTGGATCCTGGGTCGTCTCTGGTCTGCAAACAGCAGGATGAAGATGTTCGCTCCTTGTCGGTTCTTGTTGGTGTTGAGTAGAATCCGCTCGTCCGCTGCGTCTGGCTCCTTCGTCCCCGACTCTCTGTGTCTCAGGTATGACTCTGCGGCGGTGGTCGCCGCCGCGACCCCGCCGCCGGAGCGGCAGCTGATGCGTTTCCTTGGCTTCCCCTCTCTTGTCTAACTCTCTGTCCTGTGATGGCACACTTGGTGTGATTCTCTGGCTTAGGACTGTTCACTGGAACTCTAAACCTACTTTCTATGCGAGAGCTTGTTCAGATTCCAGCTTCTCCTCCGCCATCTTCCCGGAACTCCCTCCGTGAAACTCTTATCTCCAATAAACCATCAGAAAACTGGAAGTGGTGCTCTAGCTAAAGTGGTGGAGCACTAACCTTGATCTGAAGAGCTGAAGGAAAGGGCTTAGGCCCAGAGTTCAAGTGCCACGACTGACCTAAATAAATAAATCAATAAATCAATAAAGCATAGACTATATTGAAGTGTGCATATGATAATTTCTAACTATAATACTCTCATGAAATTGGGTTTTACAGAAACATCTTGATTGCTTTGCCAAAGGAAAGGATAAATGATTTAAATAAGCTACCTAACATCTCAGAAGGAAAATGTTACTGGGTTTAGATCAACTTCATATACCCAGTACTGAGGAAATAAGTTTCAGAAATGGCAGAGGCAAAGTATTATAAAAATCACTTTATCATGAGGTACAACCAGGCTGCCTAGATCAACCTTGCAGGAAAAAAGGGATGAATGAAAAGCAACTAAGGCTTCTAAAATGAGCCAGTTGGTGGTGCTTTATGCTTGTAATCCTCAGAAGCCTGAAAGCAGAGGGTTTGGATTCAAAGCCTTTCCAGGAAGAAAACCTTTTTCTCTGCAACCAGCAGATAGAAAACATCAGCTCTTTGCCCACAGCCCAGCTGGATGCCTTCTTCCCACAGAGCTCCAGACAACCAAGACCCCTCATCTGAAATATTGTCAAATATATTAAAATATTATCTCCTGTTTGGGAGATAATATTTGAAAGATATATCAAAAACATTTCACTGACTTCTAAAGAAAGAATGAAAGAGGAAATATGTGCTCACTAAAGGGTAAGTTACCTACCAAAATGATATTAATATGGCTAGATGCCCATTTGGAAACTTATCCACTCAGCCATCTTTCCTCACATCTTGTCAGTTAGCCTGAACTGTCAGATTTTTGGATGCAAGGGATGTGTATGAGTATGTAGGTTGTAAAAGTAATAATGAAAAGCTAAACACTGGAGGCTCAAGCCTGTAATCCTAGCTACTCAGAAGGCTGAGATCTTAGGATCCCAGTTCAAAGCCAACCCATGCAAAAAGACCCTTACCTCCAATTAACCAGCAAAAGACAGAAAGCTGAGCTGTGGTTCAAAAGGCAGACTACCAGCCTTGCAACAACAACAAAAGTTAAGGGACACCATCCAGGCCCTGAATCCAAGCCTCAGTAGTGGCTCTCACACACAAAAAATAACCATGATACCACCACAGGATGTGCATATCTTAGGTAAGGATGCAGATGGATGGGATGATGACTGTATTGTAGCCCAGTCTGTGAAAAAACCTAGGTGAAATCTTTCCTCAATACATCTTCATTTCCCTCTACACATTTAAAATCACACACACACACACACACACACACACACACACACTTACATGGTTATATTTGTCTATATAATTATGTAAAATACATATCATACACACTTGCTTCTGAATTTTGTCCATCTTTTGGTTTTATAGGTAGTACAATATATCCAGGGTTTGGCTCATACTTGTAATTTCAGCTGCTCATGAAGGTGGGATCTGAAGATCACAGTTTGATGCCAACCCAAGGAAACAAATCCTCAAGATTCTTATTTCAATTAAGTAGCAAAAACCAGAAGTGGAAATCTGACTTAAATGACACAGTGATTGCATTGAACAAAATAATCTAAGCAAGATACCAGACCTCCATTCAAGCCTACGTACTGGCCCACTAGCACTCCAAAAGCCAAAATCCCCAAAAGACCAAACCAAAAATATGTCAAAATATTTTATAATTTTTGAAGCAAAATCCAATGAGGCAACGTAGTTTGTTGAAGATTTGGTGGTAAAATGTTGAAAAACCCCAAATTCCACATGTGTTTAAATGATTCAACAGACAAGCAACCAAGTAAAAATTTCCCAATAATGTTCCTTAGTATCCACTGGGACCCTTGACAAAGATTTTTTTCTATGCTTTTCAAAAAATCAGTTATTTTTCAGTAGTATAAATATTATAAGTTATAGAAGTTTTTTAAAGTTCCAAAGTGAATTGAATGTAAAACAAAAAGCACTTAATATTACCAGTTTCTATGACTCTGGTAGAAAACCTGTAATACTGTGGCCTTTATGAAGGAGGAGAGGGAAGACTGGTCATGAAATGTTGGGAAGAAGAGTTTCCAATTGACTGTTTGAAACCCAATCTTCTGCCCCCCACCCCAACAGGCAGAGGCTTGAACTCAGGGATTAGGTGCTGTCTTGAGCTTCTTCTGCTCAAAGCTAGCATTCTACCACCTGAATCATGGCACCACTTCTAGCCTTTTCTGAGAAGTTTGTTAGAGTTGAGAGACTTATGAACTTTTATGTTTGGGATTGACTTCACATCTCAGTCTCCTGAGTAGCTAGGATTATAGTTGTTAGCTTCCCATGCCTGGCTTACATTCCACACTATTGAACACATAAAATTCAATTAGGAGGCTAAGATCTGGAGAATGGTGATTCAAAGCCAGGCCAGGCAGAAAAGTCTGCAACTCCATCTTCAACAAGCAAAGAGCTGGACTTGAGCAGTGGTTCAAGTAAGGTGAGTATGAGACCCTGATTTCAAATACCATTATGGGCAAAAACATAACAAAATAAAGCAATGCCCCAAATTAAAATAATAAAATTGCTCAATACCAAAATAATGGTCATTAAATAATGGTTTGAAAAGTAGAAAACAAATACACCCCTCCATAAATCCACATATAAAAATCTTCCAGTCAGATACCGGTGGCTCAAGCCTGCAATCCTAGCTACTCAAGAGGTTGAGATCTGAGGATCATGGTTCAAAGCCAGCCCAGGCAGGAAAGTCCCTGAGACTCTTATCTCAATAAACTACTCAGAAAACCAGAAGTGGCACTGTGGCTCAAGTAGTAGAGTGCTAGCCTTGAGCTGAAGAATGAGGGACGGTGCTTAGGCCCAGAATTAAAGTCCCATGACTGACAAAACAAAAAACAAAATCCAAAAAACAAAAAACAATAAACAAAAAAGAAACTTCCACAAAATATTTGAAATGGGTGAATTTTCAATAAGGAAACAACATTTTTCTTTCTGTTTTTTTCTTGCAACAGCAAAAGAGATGGTTTATTGTACATGTGTCACACTTGGCCACAACTATGAACAGAACTAGTCCAGAATGTCACAGGTCTGGGGCACAGGATCATCAGGGGATGCTTGGTTATGAGCAAGGTGTGTCTTTCAGAGATGATCTTGGCAATGAAAGTTCTGGATCCACTGGGAAATCACAGCGGCATGCAGTCCAACATCTCAGCGTCCCAGCCTATGGCATTCCTTATTCCTCCTGCTCCTCTGGCCTTGATGGGTGCACAAACTGGTTTACTTAGACCTCTGCCTCATCTTTCTTCTTTTGCCCTTCAGCCTGCGCATTCGCTTCCTCTACTTGGCTCTCATGGTGCTGTTTTTTCTAGGAAGATGGTGCTAAGGCAAAGAGCAGGAAACAACATTTTTCTACCTAAAGATGTCTGTGGGGTTAACAGTGGAAGAAATAGATTTATTACCAGATATTTAGACCAACATGCCAATTCTGACATATCTATGATGATAGAGACTAGCTTTAGAATGATAAAAAATAAACCAAAGGACTACATCCCAAAGTACTGGACAAGGCTAACAAAGCAGAGTAGGGCATCAGGGTATAGGGTAAGAGCTATGTAGAAAAACTAGTTGTTCCTACAATGAAAAGTATTACCAGGCCTAGCAATTCAAGTTCGCCATACCAAGTAGATTTTGAAAAATAGTCTGTTACTTATTATATTAAAGAAAAATTTAAACTTGTAGGCTCTTCAACTTTATATCAAACAACCTAAACTTTGCTCAGGGGACATGGTACTTAATATTTGGATCATCAAGTGCCAATTCCAAATTTAATTATACAAATAATAACTCTACTAATAGAGAATGTTAATGGTTTCTTACAGATGGAGCTGAAGGTAAAACTGCTAAGACTTTTCCCACGTAAGAGACTATTCTTATTACACCTCTTCCCATGGTCTTCCAACTGCCTCAGTTCATTCATTTTTTTTTAACCAAACTCGAATATTTCCACTTTATTCACCCAGATGTCCTTTTAACACTTCAAAGGCTGTTTTTGAGAAATAATAAAATTTTCAAAAGCACAAAAAATGCCACCCAAGTTAAGAAGTTTTGAGATCAAGCAGATGAAAGGGAAAATTTGAGTAAGGAGCGAGTTTAGTGTCCTAGCCATGACAAAATCCTAAGAGTTAGTGAGTGAACACATGACTCTGCACATATCCACAGAGTTGAGGTCACATGATGATTCTGGCTCCTGGTCCTCCTCTTTGCTTTCCTGGTCTGACACACCATTCTCTGGGATGCTGAGCTCTTCTTTAGGCTTTCTTCATTCCCCTCCAGTAACTCCTGCTTTATAGGCTTGCACAAGATAGTCTTTTTCTTCATTTTGATATTTGGTTTAGGTTGAGAAAGCTATTTTTTCTCCAATTCAATGCTGTTTGCCTATAAAAATCACAATAAGAAAAACCCAACTAAGACAAGCATCCTTGGTTAAAGGCATTCTAGGTTGTAATCTCTGAACTTTTAGGGCCCACTTTACTCTTGGCTTTGACTGTCTTTTGTCTTCCTTCTCAATCAAACTCTCCCCATCCCCACTGCTAGGACTTGAACTCAGGGCTTAGAATCTGTTCTTGTTTGCTTTTTTTCCCCCTCAAGGTTAGTGATTTTCCACTTGAGCTGCAGTTCCACTTCCATCTTTTTGGTGATTAATTGGAGATAACTAAACCATGATGCTCAGATCTCAGCCTTCTGAGTAGCTAGGATTACTCAATGAATTTTCAGGAAGAGGCATCATGATGTTATGGGATTTCATGAAGTCATAAATATGATGATACCCAAAACCTTGAACAAGGACATTCTCAACTTCACCCCAGCATAACCATTGAAGTGAGGGATTTTAAACACTTATACATTAGTACTGCTCATATTCCCCTCAGATTTCAGGATCACACATCACTTTTGACTATCAAGCCTCACTGGTTACCTGGAACTCCCAACAACAGTTTCTGCTTTCCTTTTACTTGGAGACCTGAAACTTGAAGATTAGGATTTACTTTGTTCAATTTTGAGTCTCCTCGGTATTTTTCTTCAATTTTTGTTAATCAGTTTTAACTTGAAGTGATACTCTGCTAAGATCAAGGCAACCTAAGACATAGCATATCATTTTTAATTGTCTCTTTGCTTAGTTTACTTTAATCAAAGGATTAAGAAATCTATTATAAGGTTTTTGGTGGGGGTAGCATTGTGAAGGGAAGGGCAAATGGACAAATGTGGTGGAAGTACTTTATGTGCTCCTACAAAAGTAAACAATGAAGGTGGGGGAAAGTGGCTCACAACTTTAATCCTATCTATTCAGAAGGTTGTAAGCAGGAAAAATCAGTGAGTCTTATCTCCAAAAAACTACCAAAAGAAAGGAAATGGGTTGTAGCTCATGTGGTAGCATGCTAAGATTAAGCAAAAGGAGCATAGATATGATACTCAAGCCCCGAGTTCAAGACCTAGAATAAGCACAAAACAAACTAACAAAACCTGCTGAAATTGCTTTAAGAAGGGTCTATGAGAGAAAAATGGTTAGGGTAGATTTGATTTGGGAACATTTGGTATCTGTCACAGTATATGCGAATAGATCCACTATAGGTTGCTGTGGAAATATTATTCCTTGTTCCATTATGAGCTATTTGGATTCACTATTTCAGTGTGAAGTGATATTTCTTGAGAGAAAATTGTCAGTTTGGAGCCCAGCACTGCTGGATCATGCCTATAGCCTTAGCTGCTCAGGAGGTGGAGATCTGAAGACCAATGTTTGAAGCCAGCCCATGAAAGAAAGTCCATGAGACTCATCTCCAAAAAACTACTAAAACACTCCTGGAAGTGGTGCTGTGACTCAAGTGGCACAGCACTAGTCTTGAGCAAAATTAGCTCAAAGACAGCACCCAAGCCCTCAGTTCTAACCCCAGGATCAGCATATACACAGAAAAATTTTAGTATGACTTCTGAACGAGGTTTTGTACCATTTTTCCATGAGTTCATTTTCAGACAGCACTATGTCCTGTGGGAGGCTTCTGTGTTCTGGCTTACATGGCATTTCTATTAGATGATATGTAATAGGCATCTACACAAAATTCCCTCACTCAAATTATATTCTTCAGTTAACAATCTATTATGGGAAAGAATTGAATTTCCCCATTTGTTTAAGTACTCAATGAATTTAACAGTATAAATTTGTAGATTGCTATTTAAGTTATATTCCATTTCTATTAGTTTACGCTCTTAAAGTTCTTATTCTTAGTTTATGTAAGTATGTATGTATGTATGTATTTTGTTGGCCATGGGGTCTGAACAAAGGGCCTGGGAGCTGTCCCTCAGCTTTTCAGCTCAAGGCTAGTGCTCTACCACTTGAGCCACAGTACCACTTTCTGCTTTTCTGCTTATGTGGTTCTGAGGAATTGAACCCAGGGCCTCATGCATGTGAGGCAAGCACTCTACCATTCAGACACCTTCCCAGCCCCTCTTTGTTTAGTTTTAAAGTGCCTTTAATGACCTTTCTTAATATAAGATGATATAATTCTATAACTATATCTAGTTTTTTTAATAGGTTGATGATTTCCCATAGATTCACTGCCATCAAAAGATACAAAGTATTTCCTTCACCCTTAAAAGAACAGCCAACTTCTGTTTCCTCAGAAGTTGCACAGAGGTTCTTCCTGCAGAGTATCTCATACTTATATCTAACACCATGTGACAGAACAGACAATAACAATGTCTTGTTATTCTGTTATCCTCAGAAAATAAAATGCTATTCAAAAAGACTTTGGACCTTTGTTTCCTCATGTTATTTATAATTTAAGGGAGCTCAATGCCAGACATTACTATTTTCTGTAGTTGTATGTTACAAGATCTACATTCATTCCCATGGAATATTTTATTTTTGTTGGGTGTGGTGGTCCTTGTACTAGGGCTTCAACTCAGGACCTGGTAATGTCACTTCAGATTTTTGCTCAAGGCTGGGACTCTTCCACTTGAGCTACCTCACTGCTTCTGGCTTTTTAGTGTTAACTGGAAATAAGACTGGGTAGGTGATGGAGTGGGTATGACTGTGATACATTGTATCCATGTATGGGAACGTCACAACCTCCTTCTTGTACAACCAATACTTGCTAATAAAAAGAAAGATAATTAGAGGTCTAATTGTTCACAGTAAGTTTCTTGTAATTTCCCTTCTTATGTCTTTCTCATTTTTTTCATGCTAGCATGTGTTCAGTGCTGACCCTTAGCTCTTTTTCTTATGGCTAGTACTTCAGCCACAGCTCTAGTTCATTTTTGCTAGTTAATTGGAAGAAAGAAACTATCTGATATTTGTGCCTAGGTTGTCTCTGAACCTCAGTACTCAGATCACAGCATCCTGAGTAGCTAGGATTACAGGTGAGAGCTACTCAGATCCTTGTTGTCTCCTAAATTATCCCATGTCCATTTCACAATGGCAGTCCATTTCCATGCTTCCCAGCTTTGCAGAAATAGCTTAATTATAATCCAACACCAAGTCTAACCTCACCACAGATGCTATTTTTTGTGTCATACTCTGACTATAGACACCCTTCTCCTGGCTGATGCATTGCAACAACCTAGATGGCTCTCATACTACGCCACAAGGATAGGAAGCCAGGAAACACTAGCTTAGAAGCTGTAAAATCAGAGGAGCAAAAAGATATCGTAGTGCATTCTGCTGTGATCTTATTCTGATTTAAACAGCCTTGTCATCTATTACCAGGAGTAGCTTTGACATCACATTCTGAGTAGTGACTGGGTGTAAGCTGGTGTGTCCGAGCTGACTATAGTATTGTCCTGAGCCTGTGCAGACTGAAGAGACAAGCCAGTGCCAGTAGCACACACATTGGAATAACAAAGCAACCTATAGTTAGGCATTGCCACTCTTTGTTATAGAGTAATGAATGAATGACTCTCTAATTTCTTGACAAGAAATTCCTGCAGACCCATATGCAGCTGCCTCATCAGAGCAAGTAAAGAGCCTGGTGCTGCCTGGAGGAAACACTGTGAGAAGCTGCCAGAAAGCATCTGTTTACTGGACTCATGGGGCTCCTCTGTCCTCTAGAATTAATGACAAATGAGGAGCAAACACCTCCCCCTCTAGGCAGACATACACAGGAAGAGCATTGCCACAGCACAACAGGGGACTCCCAAGACATACACTTGATCTGTGCTGTCAGAACTGAGAGTTTTATTTTTGGGGGGGAGGGTCCGGTTGTGGGGCCTGAACTCTGGGCCTGTGCCCTGTCCCTCAGCTCTTCAGCTCAAGGATAGTGCTCTACCACTTGAGCCAAAGCGCCACTTCCGGCTTTCCATTTTGCTTATATGGTGCTGAAGAATCGAACCCCCGGGACTCAGGCATGCAAGGCAAGAGCTCTACCACTGAGCCAACTTCCCAGCCCCAGAGCTGAGTTTTTAATGACACTTCATCCCACAGTGCTCCCTAAACCTTCAACCCAACCCTGCTCCTTTCATGTCCCTGACAATGTTTAGAGGCATCCAACATCCAGACTGAAGATGTTCCTTCATGTTTGGAGTAAGTCTGATCAGACTTTATATGGATCCACTGCTCAGTCAGGACTCTCGATCCCTCCCATCCCCATTTTGATAATGTGTGTCTCTTGACCTATTCCTGTCTTCTCTTTTCAAGATTCAGTCAGGGCCGGGTACAGGTGGCTCACACCTGTAATCCTAGCTACTTAGAAGTCTGAGATCTGAGGATCGTGGTTCAAAGCCAGCCCAGGGAGGAAAGTCCGTGAGACTCCTATCTCCAATAAACCACCAGAAAACCAGAAGTGGCTCTGTGGCTCAAGTCGTAGAGTGCTAGCCTTGAGTTGAAAAGCTCAGGGACATCACCCAAGCCAAGCCAGGAGATCAAGGCCTATGACTCAAAAATAAATAAATAAATAAATAAAAGAAAGCAAAAACATACAAAGCTCAGAATGGCAAGCAGCTGAAAACAGGATGGAATAAACCAACATTATCTATGACAGTTTTCAGATTATGCAGAGAAATGCCTGCATTGTTGAAGCCCAAGCCCATCTGATAGCTGAGTTTTAGCTGGCTGGCATGCCCATGATGCCAGGTAATGGTATTCACCAATTTTGTGATATTATTGGATGAGACCAATAGGCTTCAAGTTGGGAAGCTGAAAATTTTCTATTGATCTAGAAGGAGAAATATATCAAGACAAGAAATGGGATTAACACAATGCCAAAAGCAAAAGGCCATCCAATCCAAGGAAGACAGAATAACTCTGTCTCTGAAAAGATGATTCTCTCAAAGGAATCCTGAGCTGAGTATGGTGATCTATGTTTGCAATCTCTGAATTTAGGAGGCTGAGTCAGAAGTTAGGTTGAGACTAGCCTAAGTTCCATGCCAAGAGAAGAACACAAAACCAAAGCTCATCTTACAAAATAAAAGAAGGACTGGGAATGTGGCTTAGTAATAGAGTGCTGGCCTAGCACATACATGAAGTCCTGGGTTTGGTTCCTCAGTACCACATAAAGAGAAAGGCTGGAAGTGGTACTGAGGCTTGAGTGGCAGAGTGCTAGTCTTGAGCAAAAGAAACTCAAAATGAATGGTGTTAGGAAAAATGTAAAATTAATGAAATAACATCTCTCTCCCTCCCCTATATCCCTTCCTGCTTTCCTCCCTCCCTCCTTTTCTCAGTACTAGGGTTTATACAAAGGATTTCATGCTTAGGCAGGTGTTTAACTCTTAATCCACACTACGGCCTTTTTGTACTTTAGTTTTTAAGTTAGGGCATCCTGTTTTCTTCCCATCCCAGGACCAGCCTCCCATCTAGCTGAGATTATTGGAATCAGCCCAGCTTGATGATTGTGATCAGATCTCACTTTTTGCCTGGGTTGATCTTGGATTGCAATCCTCTCAATCTATGCCTCCCAAGTAGATGGTACTACAGGAGTGATCTATTATGCTTAGCCTTTAAAATGATCACTTAGAGCTGGGCACAAGTGGCTCCTGCCTGTAATCCTAGCCACTCAGGAAGCTGAGATCTGAGGATCGAGATTCAAATCCAACCAGTGCAGGAAAGACCATGAGACTCTTATCTCCAATAAACCACCAGAAAACCTAAGTGGTCCTGTGGCTCAAGTGGTAGAGTGCTAGCCTTTAGCTGAAGAGCTAAGGGACAGCAGTACCCCGGCCAAGAGTTCAAGTCCCAAGACAGACAAAAAAAATCACTTAGGAAGATAAAAGAAAAACTCCTGAATTCTCACATTTATTTAAATAGCGGCTGCCAGTCATATTTCATAAAGCACTTATGGGGCCCATGAAGTCTTTTATTTTTAAAATACAATAAAATAGTACTAGAGCAGTTGGGATATTGTTCTGCCAGTAACACAACTGTAAGAGGCTCGGAGGGAGCAAGCAAGCCGGCTACAGGCCAGCTCCACCGCCGCTTCTTCTGAGCAGCAAGCAGCCATGACTGGGGCACAGGCTCCTCAGGCCAGACCCTGCAGGCAGGGCAGCCCCTCCAAATCCCTCCAGTGGCTGACCTCAGGCCTCAAAGGCTCCAGCGCCGAGCTTCCTGGGCTCATCCCTAGGCTGGAGGTGCAGTGTGAAACAGCAAAGGAGCCAGCGAGACTCCTCCAGTGTCAGGGCAACCAGGCAGGAGTGGAGCCAAATGGCCAAACTTGCAGCAGCGACTGCAGCAGTTGTTGCTGCCTCGTGCAGCATGGGCCAGGGCTCCTGCAGCTGCTCAGGCACAGCCAGAGGTGGAGAAAAACTCCAGGACTGACACAGCCCCCTTCCACCCAATCTGCCTAAGATCTGGGAGCTGGAGTGGGAGCAGAAGGAGAGGGGTTCATATGGGTGTTGGAGGCATAGGCCTGCAAAACCCCATTTGAGCACCTGTGTGCCCTGAGGGTGCATACAGACATGCATCCCTTCCTTCCAATTTATTTATTTTTGTTGGTTGTGGGGCTTGAACTCTGGGCCTGGACGCTGTCCCTCAGCTCTTCAGCTGAAAGCAAGTGCCCTACCACCTGAGCCACAGGACCACTACCAATTCTTCTCGGGGAGGAAGGGACACCCTTTCCTCCATGCTGGGCAAAGGTTCTGCCCCGGTGCAAGACTCAGGTAATGGTTTGCTCAAAGTACCATTCGTGCTTCATCTACTTAACCACGTAGAACAATGCCTGGAGACCCCCCCCCCATGTGTAAATCACCTGTGCTTTACCTACTTTTACAACCTTGTTTAGTGGAACTGCTCCACATTTGTTGACAAGGATTAGCTTTTTCTGTTTAAACTCTCATTGTCTGTGCTCCCATAAAACTGTTTAACTCTCTGCCCCTGACTGAAGATTTACTTCTCCTGCTTGTGTGCTGTATATAAGCATGTGATGTTCCAATAAATTTTGTCTATACCCACATGGTGTAGTCCCTTCTTGCCTATACCACACATCGTGTTCCCAGATCCCGTTGTGGAAACAGCAACAGATGGGGTTATGCCGGTTGATGCCTCTGACATCTCCCCCCTTTTTTGTTTTTTAAGTACAACCGTAAGCAAGAGATCCTTTGCAGAAGGGATTTGCAGAAACTATTTTGGAATGTAGACAGCAATATCTTGACAAGACATAATGCAATCAATCCTGTAGAAACACTATGGGTAAAACTGTGCCACCAGGTTCGAGGGTCCAATTGGTTTAGCACAGATGCAATTCCCTCAGCCAGACCTTCATATCCCACCCCAGGGAGTTGTGCCAAGAAAGTCTCAATGACTTCCTGCTGTAACTAGTGGATGTCCCAAGTCAAATTTCCTTGCAAGACTGGCAGGTGGTAGTGAAGTCCCTGCCAAGTAATGTTAGAAGTGTTGAATCAAGTAGGAGTGATGCACAGTTTATTGAGCTCTAATCACACTTGAAGGTTAGCTGTTTCTGCAGATCAATTATCTGGTCTCCCATCCACTGCACCGTGTGTTGCAGGGTGTTCAGACGGGAATCAATGTCCTGTTTAATATTGTGCTGATGAGTCCATAGCTGGTGACAGTCCAGCCACTTCTCTACAAAGTCCTTGGTTTGGATGGAGGAATGCATGGCCACTCCGGCAGTCGCAGCAGTCATGGTGATAGCAGTCATTTCAAGGATCACAGCTACACTCAGACCCAGGAATCTCCTAGTTCTCTTCAGCAGTTGCTGGAAGACTCCTGTCAACAAACCAACAGTGGGGCTCTCCTGCCAAGGTCGGGTGAGGTTAACAGGCACCCAGACCCCTAAGCGAGATCTTAATATCAGGAGAGACTGAGAAGGCATATTAAAAGAAATAGTATGATTTAAGCATGTAAAGAGTCCAGGCTGCGTGGGTTCTCATTGATTGACACTGTCCCTGTGGGCTAGGACATAGGAAAGTTTAATACAACCCTGTACAGTAAAAGAATGGTTCCTGTAAAATGTATAATTTGCCTCATGGGCCCTAGTAAAGTGACCAATCCAATTCTGAGTTGTATAAAATTGCGTGGCAAGTTTTATAAATGCCACTGCTCAGGCCCTAAGTGTCCCCTGAAGTTTATATGTGGCCTACGAGGCACAAGGCCTCCATCATGTCAGGTGAGCAAGCCAATGGGTTCTACATGATTTATAACTCCATTGTATAGACGTCACCATCAGAAGAATTATTAGTATACCAATCACCAACATGCTTTTCAGAATAATTGGCAATGAAACATCCATGAGGACCTCAATCTATAAATGAGATGTTATCATTATGCTGTATAATCTTTCCTCTAGGGTTTTGACACTGAGACCACTGAATAGAAACATAAACAAAATTCAATAATTAATGTCCTGGCATACTAGGTTAGGTGGTCGCCCAGTCTTATTTGTATAAGAATGATCCTTACCAATAAAATTTAAGGAAATTGTGCTGAATAGCCCCATATGATTGTTGATTTTATCATCAGGCAAGATGTATGCCCATACCTGTCTTCTGGTTGGTAAGCAAGGTGATGTCCCTAAACACAGTGGTAAAGACTCAAATCCTAAGGAAATAATATAAGGTATGCCTTCCTCACCTGGATGAGTAGGGTCTGCATGATCCCATGGTGGAGGAAAATACATGCTGTCATTTGTATACGCCACCGGACCTTGGTCTAGCTAATCCACTAATTTTAACAATGGTCGGTGAGTGACATAGGCCCAATATGCATGTTCACTACTCACTGCAGAAGTATTCACAAGCAGTGCAATCATGGCCAAAACAGATATTCAGGTATTCTAGGGGTTTTTGTACTGACCAGGGTGGCTTCGGTCTTGTGTCAACACCTTATTCTGACCCCATGTTGCTGGGGTCAAGCTGGTTTTCTTAAGATAAGGATGATGGCTTCCTCCAGACTTCAACCTTAGGTCTGCAAATCTGCGTACTAGATGTTCTTCCTCAGGGTTGTGTTGTGTTGTTTTTGCTTCTCTGGAGGTCGGATGAGTCAAAAAGGGACCCAGATGTTGCCAGTAGATCCATCTGGAATGATAGAAACGCTATTTTCACTTATGGGGCATTAGTCTTATTCTTCATTGATTAAATTTTTTAAACCATATGGGAATAGATAGTGAGGTGGTGCTAGAGGGATAAAATGCTTTTCAGCTTTAGTGAAAGGATCACTTTGAGTGAAATTTTAAAAATTTAGAGTAAATAAGGTTAAGGCAAAAGTTCCCTTGGGGATTCCCCTTTTTTGTTTTTTTAATAATTGAAGCTTAAATGTTTTATGGGTGTGTAAACAGTTGGCATTAGTCTACACAGGTTCATTAAAGAAGTTTTACCTAGGGACTAACTTTAGTAAACTCCCCTAATATTTTTCTGATTGTACACTGGCTTTTAGAATATGGTGTGGGGTAGTTTGTCAAGGTGACAACTTTTTACTAATTACATTTTATTCCAAACTAGAGTTTAGGCATAATTTTTTAACTTTTCATAACTGTATGGACCCTTTGGGGGGCGGCTATAGCAGCATAGCCTGTTTAGTACTTTGGTTTGTAAAAGATTTAAATAGTCTAGGATGTTTAAAGGTAAGATCCATAAGAAGTTCCACTTGTAGGTGTTCAGTGGCAGTTTTGTAATTGACAAACAAGTTATAAAAGCAGACCTAACAGTTAGTGATTACAAATTGCATCAAGGCAAATAGGGTGGTTGAGTCCACACAACTGCCTGTAGACATCCTGGTATCTAGGCTGGAGATGGGGGCATTG
The DNA here is from genome assembly GCF_024711535.1 of Dipodomys merriami. Taxonomy (NCBI): domain Eukaryota; kingdom Metazoa; phylum Chordata; class Mammalia; order Rodentia; family Heteromyidae; genus Dipodomys; species Dipodomys merriami. The sequence goes on from NW_027203580.1 coordinate 41,353, forward strand.
CACCCAGCTTCAAGGCCTGGAGGTGGGACAAGTCTTACCTTGAAATCCTAGGAAAACATTACCTCCCCAAATGGGCGAAAGCATTGTTTAGCTCCTCAAATAGCCTAGGTGGGACAGGCAGGCCATCCTTTGGAATACAGATGTTTAGTGTAGCTCCTGGTGCGTAACTCTCTACTTAAGCCCTTATCTTTGAAAATTTAACATTTGGTCTAAATCCTGATATAAATGATCTTTTTAGTAATTATCAGACCACAATTTTGTTTTATTTTGGTGTTTATACCAATGTTTCTCTGCTTACCTGGGACTTATTTGTCTCAGTTAAATTTGAATTTTCTCCTTCCTTGTTCTGATTAATACCCTATCTCTTTACTTTTGATCTGGTCCTAACAATTTCATATTTTATTCTTAAACAAATTTATTTGGTTAGTGTCAGCCCAGAATTTACTGCCAATTAGGGTTTTAAGCACATACAGAGCAGTTTGGATTTAAGCTATTCCCCACAATTCACAACCTCAGCCTTTTACAGCCAACTATTACAAATGGTTGACAAGTTCTTGCCCAGTTATGCATGCTTATAAAGTAGCTTGCCATGACCTCCAGCTCTGATCAATTTTAGAAGAGCCAAACATTATTGCCAAAGTCCCAGGAGTGCCTCTTTCTATGTTAGGGTAAACGCAACCTTGACATTTCCCTTGGTCACTGGACTTGAACTTAGTGCCTGAGTGCTGTTTTTCAGCTCTCCAGTGCAAGGATTGCACTTTGCCACTTCGGACTCCAAAGCAACTCTGCCCGCTTTTTTGGCACTCTGCTGGCTAGTTAGAGATGATAATCTTTCTCTGCCTGGACTGGCTTTGAACTGCAGTTTGTAGATCGCTCACCTTTGGTCCTCAGCTCCACCCTCATCTGGGCCCCCTCCCATTTCTGGAGTTCCCTCCATACAACTGGTCTCTCCCTCTCTCCACCCAGACCCACCTGAACTCCCATCTACCTCACTTCCTTTTCTCTCAGATACTTCTGCTACCAGGATGATGATGGAGGTCATGTGCTCCCTCTTGGGGGAAATATGGCTCCTCTAATAAACCTTGTAATAATCTTTCTCCTTTGCCTGCCTGCCTCTGCATGGTCCCATAGGATGGATGTGTCTGATCCTCTTTCACTGGTGGCTCCATACTGGGATAGGTTCCCCAGTGCATTTGCTCCCCCTGCACTTCAGAAGGGAGTTCAAACAGCTGCCCTGGGACCTATTCTGAGATCCTTCACTCCAGTCACCAGAGGACCATCAAGGTAACTTTCTCCTGACTGAGTGCTCTACCAGCCCATCCAGCCCCACTAATTAATTCCCACTCCAGGGTAAGTGACAAGTTTGTCTGAGGTCAGGGTTTCTGATTCCAATATCAGTGGTAAGGCCACCTGAGCCTTTCTGGGCTAACTGAGCCCCACCCTCACCATCTGACCAAAAACTTGGCCAAGTGCTGGAATTAGCCACTAGAGGCCTACCATGGCCCAAGGACCCACCTTGGACCAACATAAGGACAGTCTCCACTGGTGGGGCCACCACCTATTTAGGAGCCAACCTGCACTGCAGAGGACACTCTACTCTAGGCACATGGCTTCAGGTCACTTACCATGGGAAGGACACTAAATTTCTTTACATTAAGGCCACCTGGCCTTGGAGGGCTGTTGAGTCCCCATCATTAAATTTGGCCCCACATTTAAAACTCCACTTCTGAGAATGCTTGAGCAAGTAGCTCTCTCTCTCTCTCTCTCTCTCTCCCTCCCCTTAAACTCTGCCTCTTGCCAAAATTACCTGCTTGTAACCTCTTTCACAAGTATTTCATATGCTAAACGCTTTGGTTAAGCCCTGGAAGAATGTAACCAGTAATTGCTTGTTTCTACTCATTAGATAGAAAATGGGTGAGTTTAAGTCTAAACTCCCTGAAATAAAGGCCAACAAGTTTGGATATTACCAAAAGTGTATTAATCTTCTCTCTAGCATTGAGCAAGTGGTGGATGTGCCAAATTGGCATCTTGGTACTTCAGCTTAGTACTACCCCTTCCTCCTCCCCTGTCCTGTGGTGCCATTATGCTAGGCCAAGTGTATGTTCCTATTGCCTCCTGTTCACTAGGTTTCTTGTTGGCAAAGTTTTGTATTTTAAAATGACCACATGGTTCCATCATAATTAGAAAATTAGTTCCACTAAAATTTCAAAACTTTAAAAGTCTATTTTAAAATCTAAGCACGCTCTATAATCTGTGCACAAACATGTCTGTCTGTGTCTTATTTGACTATATGTAAGTGATTATGGTTTCAAGGTTACTCTGCCTACTAAAAATCTTTGTCAATGGAAGCTGTGAATTAATCTAAATTGCTTTAAAACTTTGTGACCTGACTAAGCCAAAGAAAAAACAGGCAGTTTTAAAAGACCTTGGAAAAGGACTTAAAAAAGACAATGTCCTTTACAAAGTAAATGAAATTGGTAACTAAGTTTGCTGTGAATTATGTCATTCCTATGTCCATTTATGCTAAGAGTTAACTATTGTTCACTGACCATGGCTAGTAAACTAAAGCTAAGGGTTTCATTCTCTGTTTTCTCCCCTGTGTGCCGATCAACTTCAATTAAGATCAAGGGACCAGAGTGACTATGCCCAGTCACAGCTGCCTAAACCAGTGGCACCAGCCTGCAAAAGCCAGTGTAAACCAGGTCTCTAACCAGTATATGTAGAAATATTGCAGGTTACCAACAGGAGGTGCAACAGTCCATACATGTTGGGAGATGCCACAGTCTCTCTCAGACTCTGGCCTTGCTTCATCTCACATGACCAAAAGCCTGTTAATTAAGGGTAAAACACAAGACACATTAGATATTTGGTTCTGTAAATGTTCATCGCCAGAAGTTAGACCATACGGGGTGTATGAGCAAAGGATAGAAATTGATTTCTATACTATTTTACAATTGGAGGTAAATTCCTAAAGGTAACAAAGACTGCAGAAAAAAAATATGGCCACTCTTTCTATTCACTGCCCACAGGACAGCCTACAGGCAAAGAATATACAGCCCAGTGTTTCAATGATGCATTTAAATGCAAATTAAAATAACTTTACAAAAAGGATTTAAAATGACATCCCCCTTGCAAAAATTTGAGAAGTTGTGGGGAGTGGCTGGCCTCCCAGACAAGTTTAAAAGATAAAATTTTCCTAAAGGTTTATTTCAAAGTAAAAAGAAATAGGATTATTCTAGTTTGCCCCTAAAATTTTTTGTAACAGTTGCCGGAAGGCCCACAGTAAAAGATAGGACAAGTTTGTCAAATGTAATTTAATAAGTAAAACCATGCTTATAAAACTACTTCCAGCCGGGCGCTGGTGGCTCACGCCTGTAATCCTAGCTACTCAGGAGGCTGAGATCTGAGGATCACGGTTCAAAGCCAGCCCGGGCAGGAAAGACCGTGAGACTCCTATCTCCAATAAACCACCAGAAAACCGGAAGTGGCTCTGTAGCTCAAGTGGTAGAGCGCTCGCCTTGAGCTGAAGAGCTGAGGGACAGCGCCCAGGCCCAGAGTTCAAGCCCCATGACCGACAAAAAAAAAAAAAAAAAAAAAAAAAAAAAAAACTACTTCCAATGACCATCTTTGTTGCTTTTAATTGGAGTAAAAGTGACTGTTTGTAAAAAAAAAAAAAAAAAAAAAAAAAAAAACTCATTGATCTGCAGTTTGAAGCCAGTCCAGGCACAGGCAGACTAAAGTCCCTGTGAGATTGTCATCTCTAATCTGCCAACAGAGTGCTCAAAGCTGAGTTGTTTTGGAGTTTAAAGTGGCCAAGTGCTAGTCCTGAGCTGGAGAGCTGAGGGACAGCACTCAAACCCTGAGTTCAAGTCCAGCGACTGACCAAGGAAAGTGCCAAAGATGTATTTATCCCAACATAAGAAAGGCACTCCAGGGACCCTGACAATGTTAAAACATCCAGAGGCAATTACAAACAAATGTTTGGATGACAAAAGTGGTATCAGGTCCTGAGTTACTTGAGCTTGGTCCTCCAAAAAATTGATCAAGCCAGAAGGTCATAGAAAGATAAGTTTGTAAACATGCCTATCACCCATGTTGGTCTAACTGGGCAAAACTTTCCAGAGATCTGTGATAGTGGGTAATAAAAGCTAAGATTGTAGAATGTAAATCCCAAAACCCCTGTATCTCCTCAAAGTCCTAATTGGCAGTAACTTTTGAGCTGGTTAAATTCATCTGTTGAAAAGCTTGTAGAGCTGAGATTATGTTCCTATTGAGATCTGTCTAAAGGCCTACATAGGTAGGCATTCCTCTGCCAGACAGAAAATGCTTTTATAAACCAGGGTGTTAAACAGGCTATGCTGCTGTAGCCCAAGAAAAGGCCTGTACATTTGTTATAGGTTAAATGTTGTCTATAAGCCACTTTAAGCAGGCTACCCAGAGGCAGTGGGTCATAGAGTGCCAATCAGTCTCAGGTTAAAAGCATCTACTGGGCTTTCTTTTAAAAATCTCTGACAAGTAATTGTTAGTCAATTGTGAACAAGTTATAGGTAACCTCCATTTCATTGATCTCCTTGTTGCTTTAACTGGAAATAAAAAGAGCTTTTGTAAGAAAGTTCAAAGCCATCCTGGGCACACAAAAAAAAATCCTTCTAAAACTCCATCTCCCTACTAATCAGCACAGAACCAGGACTATCCAGCCAAAGGCTGAAAGTGGCATTGTGACTCTAAGTAGTAGAGCATTAGCCTGGAACAGAAGGACTCAGGGACAGTGCCCAGGCCTTGAGTCCAAACTGTAAATACCAACCGGGACAAGCTATCCCAGGAATGGATGTTGAGACAATGGCCAGGACAAAGTCAGTCCTGACCATGGAAAACCATGGAAAAGAGTAAGAGATGCTACCCTAAATGGAGTCACTTTATGCTTTATGCATTGTTTCTGGCAAAACTGGGGCTTCAGCTTCCACCCCCACTACAAAGGCAGAGGAGGGGTCCCGCAGAGCAGTGGGGACCTCACAGATGAAGTCCTTCAGGGGAGGGGGCCTCACAGAAGAGGCTGCAAAAAGGGGTGTACCTCACTGGGAGGCCGCAGAAGTGAGAGTGCATTGTGGGGAGGCCACAGAAGTGAGAGTGCCTTGTGGGGGAGGCCGCAAAAGAGGGGAGGGCCTCACAGGGGAGACTGCAGAGGAGGGGAAACTGCAAAGGCACAGAGGAGGAGTTTAAACTTAAACTCATCCATACTTTTACCTTCAGTTACAAGGGAGAGGGAAAGAGGGAGAGGGAGAGGGAGAGAGGAAGAGAGGGAGAGAGGGAGAGAGAGAGAGCCAGAGCTATCTGCCCAAGCACTCACAGAAGTGGAGTTTTAAATTTGGGGCAAAATTTGATTGAAGGGCTCAGCAGCCCTCCAAGGCCCAGGTGACCTTAATGTAAAGAAATTTAGTGTCCTACCCATGGTAAGGGACCTGATTCCACGGGTCTATATTAGAGTGTTCTCCACAGTACAGGTTGGCTCCTAAAGGGGGTGGTGGCCTTGCCAGTGGAGAATGTCTTCATGTTTGTCCATTTGCATTCCTTGGGCCATGGAGGAGGGTTCCTTGGGCCAAGGTAGGCCCCTGGCACTTGGCTAAGTTTTGGCTCTGATGAGGGGAAGGGGGGCTCAGTAAGTCACAGAGGCCCAGGTGGCCTTACCACTGAGATATCAGAATCAGAAACCCAGACCTCAGATAAACTGGTCACTTACCCTGGAGTGGGATTTAATTAGCAGTGTTGGATAGGCTGGTAGAGCGCTCAGTCAGGAGAAAGTTACCTTTGTGATCCTCTGGTGACTGGCATATAGGATCTCAGGATGGGTCCCAGGGAAGCTGGTTGAACCTCCTTCCGAAGTGGAGGGAGGATCAAACCCACTGGGGAGCCCATCCCCACAGGGGCGACCAATGTAAGAGGATTAGAAAAAATCCATGCAAGGGGACCATGCAGAAGCAGGAAGGCAAAGGAGAAAGATTATTACAAGGTTTTTTAGAGGACCCATATTTCCCCCAAGAGGGAGCACATGACCTCCATCACTATCCTGGTAGCATGAGGATCTGAGGGAAAAGGAAGTGAGGTAGATGGGAGTCCAGGTGGGTCTGGGCAGAGAGAGGGAGGGGTCAGTTGTATGGAGGGAACTCCAGAAATGGGAGGGGGCCCAGGTGTAGGTGCTCATACTTCGAGCTCATGAATCTACCTGATTCTGGGGCCTGGATGAGTTGCCTTGATCTCTTCTAAGTCATTTACCATATGAGGCTTTTCTGAACTCATACATCACTGCAAATTGCTAGCATTCCTCCCTAGCACATCACTCAATATATTTTTTCCATCATATATTTAAACATATTTATGTGTATACATTCTCTACCCTCCCCCAACCCCACACACAAAGGCATAGACCTTCAAAACAAAGCTTTTCTTTTTTTCCTTGCTACAGTGTCTAGAACCTAATAAACTCAATAGATACAAAAGAGTGAGCTGGGTACTAGTGTCACACCTATTCAGGAAACTGAGATCTAGAATCACTTTTTCCATTTATTTCCCATTTTGATTAAAATTTAAGCATTAAAGGAACTTTTAAAGAGAATCAAGACTTCCTTTTTTCTGGAGGTTTCCTTCACTCCCTTTCACCTAGTCCAGCTCAACCTATGTCCCCCTGGGGGCTTTGGCATCCCAGAAAATCCACAGTCCCCCAGACCCCAGTTAAATTCAGAGAGAATCCAGCATTGCCTTTAGTCATGTGGTGGGCAGAGCAGAAAGCATCCACCACGTGTGCTACCCAACACCTCTAATCCACACCAGTGCCACTTCCATACTCCTAGCCACATGAGCAGCATTGTGTCACCGTCGCTTGCACTGGCATAGGCTTCCGTGGTCATCAGGACAGATGTCCTGAGAGTTATTTCATCTGCACAAGGTGCCATTTCCTGGGTCCAGGTATATTGCTGATCTGGGAAATCACTGGCATTGGAGCAAGCCAGGGCTGCTGCAACCGCACTGTAGGATGCATCTCTCTGCAGCAAAACCTGAGGCCCTTCCTTCCTAGACACAATGGAGATCCTAGAAAATTCCCTGCTTGTCCCTAGATGAGTCCATGAATATATCTACAGCCCTCATCTGTCAGAAATGAACAAAGAGTACAGAATTGTTCAAGTCATTTTCCTTCTTCACAGAAGGGTGCACTATCATCCTGGCCCCCCAGAGCGAGGCAGCACACCAAATGGGGGGATCCACTTGGTTTTCATCCCAACCTAGGAATGATATTATCCCTTCTCATGTTGCTAAGGAATCAGGATCACATCTTTGTAAACAATCGGTTACCAGGGTAATAGGGTCATAGAAGGAAGACAAGTCATTCTAACCATCAGTGGACCATCCCTAGTCAGGAGGCAGTGTACTTTGGGAGGCTATTGCTCAAAAACAAACATCCTTTTTACCTGTTAATGAAACTGCAAATCCACTGCACCTCACCTTTGTCATTACAACAACAACAACAAAAAGAAAAAGAAAAGGGTGTTTTGGATTTTCTTGTCAGGACTGGCTTGAAACCACAATCCTCAGATTTCAACCTCCTGAGTAGTGCCAAGGTTTTTTATGAGACAATTCTCTCAAATTAACCACCAAGAAAGAAGCAAAAAGGAATAAAGAAAAGTCCAGGACTTGAGCTGAGGCTCAACTGGAAGATAATGGACAGCACCCATGCCCTGATTTCAAACCTATGACCAGCACATCATGATCATCATGATCATGATCATCATCATCATCATCATCATCATCATCATCATCATCATCATCATGTGAATAAAAAGACTGTAAGAGCCTATTAAGAATATTAAAATTGAGGGCTGGGAAGGTGGCTCAGTGGTAGAGCTCTTGCCTTGCATGCATGAGGCCCTGGGTTTGATTCCTCAGCACCTTATATCAAAAAAGAAAAAAGCCGGAAGTGGCACTGTGGCTCAAGTGGTAGAGCACTAGCCTTGAGCTGAAGAGCTGAGGATAGCACCCAGGCCCAGAGTTCAAGCCCCATGACCAAACAAAAAAAATATTAAAATTGAGTGAGCCAGGCACTTTTTGGTGGCTGACATGTAATGCCAGTTAGGAGCATGAAATCTCAGGATGGTGGTTAAAAGCCCACCTGGGCAGGAAATTCCATGAGGCTCTGATCAACTAACCAGCAAAAATGCCAGAAGTAGAGCTGTGGTTCAAGTGGTAAAGCAACAGCCTTGAATGAAAAAGCAAAATAACAGTGACCAGGCCCAGATACATAGGGTAGGACTACTACTAAGTAATCAATTAAATACAAATACACAAATAAAAATCAGAGTGGAAGATGAGCTCAAAAGCCAAGAGAATTGGTGGTTTACACCTGGAGCTCAAGCTACACAAAAGACAGAACTTGAAGATCTGGGTTCCAAGGCAACTGAGGCAGAAAAGTCCCTTAGGAATTTGTGAGTATGTATCAGGTGTGGGTCTTGAACCCAGGGGTTGAAATAGAATTTTTTTTTTCTTAAAGGTAGCATTCTACCACTTCCTTTCTTTGGGGGATGAAATGGAGATAAGTTTTATGGACTTACCTGCCTGGGCTTTCAACCCCAATCCTCAGATTTCAGGTGCTGATACAGTACTCTTATCTTCTATGAGATTTTTTATCTTCCATGAACTGCCAAAAAGTAAAAGAAGCCAGAAGTTGATCTGTGTGGCTCAAGCCACAGAGACTGCTTGCTTTGAGGGAAAATGAACAACAAAATCCCTCATACACAGTGGCCCTGCCCTGGTTTCAAACCCAGGAAGTGACCAGGCCCTATGTTCAAGCCCTAGGACCACCACCACCAGCAACAAAAGAATGACTCAGGGACAGGGACTAGGCCCTGAATACAAAGCCTAGAAACAGCATTAAAAATAAAAGAAAAACAAATTCAGAGACTGTGGCTAGGCTCCAGAGTTCAAGGTCTACAACCAGCACCAGGACGGACACACACACACACACACACACACACACACACACACACACACACACACACACACACACACACGAAATGAACAATATAATAAGAAGGCAAAAGAAGAAGAGCGAAGTCAATGAAATATTTTTAAGTAGTGGCTCATGCCTATAATCCTAGCTACTGTGGAAGCTGAAATTTTAGGATTGTGGTTCATAATCAACCTGGGCAGGAAGCTCCATGACACTTGGTTTTATGTGTGCTAGTCCTGGGGCCTGAACTTGTGCTGTTTTGCACAAGACTAGAACTATTCTACTTCCAAGCTCTTGGTGATTAATTGGAGATGAGAGTCTCAACAACTTTCCTGCCCTGGCTGGCTTTGAACCACCATCCTCTGATTTTAGAGCCTGGCTAATGTCCCTGTCTTCCCATGAGAATCTTTCTTTTTTTGGGGTTGGTCATGGGGCTTGAACTCGGCCTGCACACTGTCCCTAAGCTCTTCAGCTCAAGGCTAGTGCTCTACCACTTGAGCCACAGGGCCACTTCTGGTTTTCTGGTGATTTAGTGGAGATAATTGTCTCATGGACTTTCCTTCCCAGTCTGGCTTTGAACTGCAATCCTCAGATCTCACCCTCCTGAGTAGTGGCTTACAGGCGTAAGCCACTGGCACTCAGCTTTTTTTTTTCTTTTCTTTTTTCTGTTTTATGGGTTGTGGGGCCTGAACTCCAGCTCTGGATGGTGTCCCTTAGCTCTTCAGCTCAAGGCAAGCACTTTACCACTGAGCCACTTCCCAGCTCCTCCATAAGAAACTTATCCCTTATGAATCACCAAATTTGTTTTACAAAGCCAGATGTTGAAATGTGGCTTAAGTTTTAGGACATGGGAGAGACTCCAGCACAGTGACCTTGCCCTGATTTCAGGTTTAGGAACAGTCACCACTCCCTGTGTTCCAGCCCTAGGACCAGAACCAAATAAATAAATAACTCCCCCATTTTCACTGTATTTGATCCCATTTTCACTGTATTTGATGTTGGCGTAATTTGTGAAGGTGAAGGGAAAAAACAAATTGTTTAAATAGGGATACAGCTAGACCGATTGCAACAATGAGATGTATAAGAAATTATTTCAAAAAATGAACTTTACAACTTTTGCCTGGTGGGGGTGGTAGAGAACATTACATAAACAAAGCCATTCATGCAGCTGTTGCTCAAGCTGTTAAAGTATGCTAGCCTTGAGAACAAACAATACAAAAAATTCTTCATTCACAGTGGCCCTGCCCTGACTTCAAGCCTCAGGAGAGTGGCCATGTCATGAGTTGAAGCCCTAGCAACAAAAATGAAAATAAATAAATAAATAAAGCCAGAACTTTATCTGTGGCTCAAGCCATAGAGACTGCTAGTCTTGAGAAAGAAAAGGGAAAAACCTCAGACATAGTGGCTCTGCCCTGATTTTATGACTAGCAAAAGTTAAGGCCCTATGTTCAAGCCCTAGGACCAGCAATGAAGAAAAAAAAAAATACAGCAACAACAAAAACTCTGCAAAAATGCCCAAGTCCTGAGTACAAGCCATAAGAGCATCACCTAAAATAAATGCAGAAAGAAAGAAAAATACATAAAGAGCCACAATTTGAACTGTCTTGAGGTGGGAAGCCTACTAGTCTTGAGAAAAAATTAGGAATAATGACCAGGCCTGGAGTTCAAGTACTATAACAAGCTCAAAAAAAAAAAAAAAAAATCTGTTGGGAGCCAAAAGGAGTCTCTCAACATGAAGATAGGCTTGACTATCTCACCAGAACATCTTGTGGCTGAGTTTACAGAACCACTCTCAGAAATCCGATGCTTTCATCCTGCCTTATGCAAATATCCTGCAGCTGCTAATGACCACCCTTTCACCCTGCCCTATGCAAACATCCTGCAGCTGCTATGGCCAATGAAAAAGCTTCCTTAATGGCCAATTTAAAAGCTTCCTTATTCCAAGCATATAAATACCCCAGTGTGAAAAATAAAAATTTGCAGCTTGATCAGAATCCCTGTCTTGCTGTCATTCTTCATGTCTCTTGTCCCTTCATTCCTCTCGTTTAGGTTCATCGCCCTCGTTGACGTCCTGCAGGTTGGGACAAAAATCCACAAAAAAAAAACCTTCAAAACAAAAACCTCAGAAAGAGTGGCCAGCCCTAATAATAAGCTAGATGACCCAAACTTACGAAAAAGAGAAAAAGAATAATAAATTAAGTGAAAAGAAGGACAAAAATATTAGAGCCAATTTAAGATTTTAAAAATATGGTTCACACCTATAATCCTACCTCCTCAAATAGCTGAAATCTGAGCATTTGTGGTTTGAATCCAGCCTGGGCAGGAAAGTAAATGAGAATTCTTTTCATTTATGCTACTCCTGGGCTAAAACTTGAGTTTTACTCAAGGCTAGAGCTCTACTGCTTCCTACCTGTTGCTGGTTAATTGGTGAAAAACGTCTCATGGATTTTCATGCCTAGGATGGCTTTGAACCTTGGCTCTCAACTTTCTTTTTTTTTTCTTTCTTTCTTTATTTTATTTTATTTATTTTTTTTTTGTGAACACACTGTACAGCGGTTTTACAATTACATGGGCAGGTTAATGCGTACATTTCTTATCAAGCATTGCAGCCTCCTCCTTTGTTTACACTACACATCCCTTCCCAGCCTCCCCACCCAACCGCCCACCCAATCCTCCCGGCTTTCCCCCCCACCAACATTGAAAAACTCGTTTTCGACATGACAACTTGTACTTCTCATTGTTGCAACAGGTCTACCTATATCCTTAAACGACTTGTTTTTCCCCATCTCCTACACAAGTTATAATGACATCAAATATAGTGAAAGCAGGGTTATACTGTGGGGGAGGGACATACAAAGCTACAAAGAGATAATCTTATAAATGCGTTAGAAACAAATGCATGAAAGGAAAAAAAACATTAAAATACATATCTAAGGATTCATTTTCATAACATCACATTATCTGACCTTTTCTGCTTGACTCATACATATACTAGATATTGCAAATAATGGAAACCATGGCACCTATGTTTCTTTTGGCCTGGCTTACTTCACTTAATATAATGTTTTCCACGTTTTTCCATTTCCTAACAAATGGGGCAATGTCATCTTTCTGATGGAGGCATAGAATTCCATTGTGTATATATACCACATTTTCTTGATCCATTCATTTACTGAGGGGCATCTGGGTTGGTTCCATATCTTAGCTATGGTAAATAATGCTGCAATAAACATAGTTGTGCTGTTGGCGTTAGTGTGGTCTTGTTTGTAAACATTTGGGTAAATGCCCAAAAATGGGATTGCTGGGTCATAGGGGAGCTCTATGTGAAGTCTTTTGAGGAACCTCCAAAGTGCTTTCCAAAGTGGTTGAACAAGTTTACATTCCCACCAACAATGAAGTAAGGTTCCCTTCTGTCCACATCCCCTCCAGCATCTGTTGTTGTTAGAGTTCTTGATTTTTGCCATTCTAACTGGAGTGAGGTGATATCTCAATGTTGTTTTGATTTGCATTTCTTTTATGGCTAGAGAGGCTGAGCATTTCTTCATGTGTCTATTGGCCATCCTTCTTTCTTCTTCAGAGAAGTTTCTCTTTAAGTCTTTAGCCTACTTGTTTATTGGGCAGTTTTTTCTTTGCAGATTTGTTGTTGGGGGATTTAATTTTTTGAGTTCTAAGTATATTTTAGATATGAGACCCTTGTCTGTTGTATGGCTAGTGAAGATCTTCTCCCAATTAGTGGGCTTTCTATTGATCTTGCTAGCTATGTCCTTTGCCATGCAAAAGATCTGCAACTTCATGCAATCCCATTTGTCCCACCTTTCTTTGATTTTTTGTGTTTCCGGGTCTCTATTCAGAAAATTTCGGCCTGAGCCGAGGAGACCTAGGGTTTCTCCTATTCCATCCTGTAATGTTTTCAAAGTGTCTGCTTTGACTTCGAGGTCTTTGATCCATTTGGAGTTGATTCTGGTGCAAGGTGATATATAAGGATCTAGCTTTAGTTTTCTACAAGTAGTTAACCAATTTTACCAGCACCATTTACTGAAGAGGCTGTCGTTCTTCCATTCTATTGTTTTAGCTCCCTTATCGAAGATTAGATGGCTATAGGTCTGTAGGTTCATTTCTGGGATTTCAATTCTATTCCATTGGTCCTGATGTCTGTTCTTATGCCAATACCAAGCTGTCTGGATAGTCATCTTGGCTTCCTGTAGTTCTTTTTTCCTTTCTGTCTTTTTTGACAGTTGTGGGGCTTGAACTCAGGACTTGTGTGCTGTCCCTGAGCCTCTTGTACTCAAGCCTTGTGCTCTACCATTTGTGCCATAGCGCCACTTCTGGGTTTTGAGTGGTTAATTGGACATAAGAGTCTCACAAGGACTTTTCTGTCTGGGCTGGCTTCCAACTGAGGTCCTCAGATCTCAGCCTGTTGAGTAGTTAGAGCCATAGAACACTTATCTCATATTTGTTAGGTATGAAAAAAAGAGATAGCCGAGTAAGAACAGCACCATGCACATGCTATTCAGGTAAGGGGTAGTTTTATTCAGTAGACCTGCTGGGACCAGGCAAGGTTGGCACTCCACATGGCTGGGAAAGGCCTTGGAATGAGAGAGAGCTGGGAAAGAGAGGAAAGAGAGAGGAAAGAGCTAGAAAAGAGCAGAGAGAGCAGAGAGAGTCTGGGCCTGGGCTAGGCCTTATCTAGGGTACGGGCAGAGAAAGGTGTGGACACATCAAATTCAGATATGACCTCAGTGGATGCAAATGTGACTTCTTCCAGGTGTCCCAGTTGCCTAGGTAACGCAGTTACTGGGTGGAGACTTTGCTGTGAGGAGTGTGGAGTCTGCTCGCCATCCAGGAGCAGACCTTACAATATTAACAAAAAAAAAAAAAAAGATGAGCTATGGCTCAAATTGTAAAACTTCCATCCCAGAGGGGGGAAAAAGCCCAACACCTCAAGAAGACTGGCAGGTCAAGCCCTAGTATCACCATAAAAAAATGAAAACCAGGGCTGGGAAGGTGGCTCAGTGGTAGAGTGCTTGCTTGCTTTGGATGCATGAGGCCCTGGTTCGACTTCTCAACATCACATAAGCAGAAAAAAAAGCTGGAAGTGGTGTTGTGGCTCAAATGGTAGAGGACCAGGAGCTGAAGTGCTGAGGGATAGCACCCAGGCCCAGAGTTCAAGCCCCGTGACCAGCCAAAATAAATAAATAAATAAAAGCCAAATACAAAGAAATAAAAACAACCACCAAAAATAAAAAGGAAGAGTTGTGCACTGGCTAAAGATGTAGTGCCTGCTAACTTGGGGGGAGGGGGGCGGAGGGGGAGAAAGCATGGACACTGGAGACTGGCCAGGCCACTTTGAAGCCCTGGGATTAACACAAAGAATAAAAACAACAACAAAAAGGCAGAAAGTGATCTTTGGCTCAAATAGACTATCAGCTTTAAATCAAAAACAAAAACTAAACAACACTGACCAGGCCCTGTGTTCAAGCCCTAGGTCCAGAACCAAAACATAAGAAAAACCTAGCCAGGTGCCAAAGGGTCACACCAGTAATCCTAGCTACTCATACTCAGGAGGCTGAGTTCTGTGGATCACAGTTTGATGCAAGGAAGGAAAGTCCGAGAAACATAATAGACTACTCAGAAAAAGCTGGAAGTGGTGCTGTGGCTGAAGTGGTAGAGTGTTAGCCTTGAGCAAAAGAAGCTCAGGGACAGGGCCCAGGCAGAAGAGTTCAAGCCCCAAGGTCAGCAAAAATGAACAAAGAAAAAAGAAAGTGAGTAATTAAGCTGTGGCTCAAGGTATGAAGCCTGCTAGCCTGGAGAAAAAAAGGTAAAAAATGTAAACAAAAATATTAAAAAATTATTCCCAGAACCACATGCTCCAGTGCACTTTTCCCTACACCCTTAGTTTGCAGACAACCAGGCCAATGCCCCTGCTATACCCTGTATCTCTATGCCAAAAATTTCAATTATTTGAAAACTGCCTTCCGAGAATTGCCACATAGGGACCACATTGAGAATTATTGACCTCAAAAATATTTATTAACATGATTTCTTTTATTCTTGTGATTTTTCTATGTCATTCTCATCATTACTTCCCTAGCACCTAGCAAGTTACCTAGAATAAAAATATAGAGACATATCTGCTTATTGAACATCTACATGTATATTTGGGAGAATAAGCTAGTTTATATGGGGTCAACAACACTGAGCATTTTTTACAATGAGCCTCATAGTTTGTAAAAAACAAAAACAAAAACAAAAACAAATAACACAATTTAACCCTCAAGAACTCTACATTTGCTAGTCAGCAGTCACTCATACCTCTCATCCTAGCTACTAAATGGAAGCAGGTGCTTGTGTTGTTAAAAATAGTAATGTTATAAAGGAAAAGCAGAGAATTATTATAGACTATAGGAGATCAAGTATACACAACTATATATAATTCATGATCATGTACTGGTATTAGTACTGGAGAAAAAAATGACAGGGACAGAATTGAGCCAATTGTCAAGACTGAAATATAGACAAAGATTAAGCAAAGTATGGCATTGTGATTAATTTACTGAAGCCGGTAACTACTGTGGCTATGTAATAATGGGACATTTTTATCCTGAGGAGAGCAAGATTAAAATATGTAGGAATAGAGGACTATGATATATACAAGTTAATCTCAAATGTATGTCCACAAAGAGAACATACACACAAATAAGTGATTAAGCGAATGAAGGAAAATGTTAACTATAGTGAATTTTCATAAAAAGCACATAAATACTGTTTATATTCTTTTTATGACTTTTCTTAAATTTGACCATTTTTAAACAATACTAGATTGAATAGTGAAGAGATGCACTTGAACTGCAGAAGATGAGTTCCCGAAGAGTGTTCTGAGAGGGTTTCATGGAGAAAGCAAACATTAGGGGATAAGAATAAAAGATCAAGTGTTAACATATGAAAAATTATGGAAATCCAAACATTCAGACTACAACAATAAAGTACCAAGAGTAAGAAGGTTCACAGACACAGAAAATAACTCAGGGCTACTGTGGGTTGAGGGAAGGCAAGAGGCATGAATGGTTTAATGGTCCAAAATTTTTGTCAAGGGTGATGGATATGTTTGGGATAAGATAAAGGTGATGGTTCTACAATACTGGAAATGTACTGAATGTCACTGAATTGTGGTTATAATAATAAATGTTATTACTATTTCCCTATAAAGAAAAACAATCATCCCATTTTAGAGGCTACTGTTTCCAGGAAACTCTCTGACATTATATACTCACAGGAAACCGTACTCTTTCTTTCTTACATTCAGTAGATTTTAAACATGTATTTCTTTATGTTTTTTTTTTCTTTTTGAGGTCAAACCCTGCTAGCACAGGCTGGCCTGGAACTTTCTGCTACTTTGTTGCTTGAGGAATGTCTTTCTTCTACCCAAGACATTCCATAACAAAATTTATTTTCTAATAACAACAACAACCAAAAAGATCAGTTATTAGGGTCCTTACCCTAGGACTTAGGAGCACACAGGACATCTTGATTATATCAGTTCCCTCTGTCCAGAGAGCATTGTGTGCCTGGGGCTTACTGGTTTACAGAATGTCTCCTGAGCCTGGGAAAGATAGGTATAAAAGGAAAAAGCATCCCATGTCCTGTGCATGAGCAGGCAATGGAATATATGTTGTATTAAATATTTCTCTGGATATAGAACCTCTCTGCCCACTCTGACCTTGGATATGAACATAGCTCACAAGTCATCAACAAAGAGAAAGGCTTTTGCTCTTACTTCCATATTGTAAATGGTTACTATCTCAGTTTTTATTCACTGAAGTGTCACAAATAAATGAATCACAATCACCAAGAAGTAATAACTTACCCTGGCCAGTTTGTCTGGTTTGCAGGAGATGTGTTGGGAAAAACATCTCTGTTATCTCTTCAGAAAAATCTTCATCCCCTGAAAAAAACAAAGTTTTACATGAAAAACATTCCAGAAAAACTGCTGAGGATCACAAGAAAGGTGAGAAGGAAGAGGAGTGAAGGCAGCAGAAGTATGCATAACAATTTAATGAGCATGGAATATGAGTGCTTATAGAATTTTTTCCTTTCCTTCTCAAGTTTTTATGATGCATTGTTATCATTATCCATTCTTTCACTATTAAACTTAAATGTCCAATTAAGACAAACATTTCTGAGACTTTTCTTCCACCACTGGTTAAGCTGAAGCTACAGGCGTTAGGGATAATAATAATCACTCGGCCTTCTGAGATTTCTGGGCAGACTTTGTGGCCTTGCCAGCTCCTGCAGACTTCTTGTCCACATCTTTGATGCCACACACAGCAACTGTCTCCTATCACAAACAGCAAGATGACCCAAAGGAGGATAGTCAGAGAAGCTCCCCACATACACAAGGCTTGCTGGAACCATATGAACCATGACAGCATCACTAGACTTCAGGAATTTAGGACTAGCTTCCAACTTCTTACAAGATCTCTGTTCAAGTTTCTCTTTCCAGTCAGTAAACTTGCAAGCAATTTACGCTGAATGACAATCCAGGACAGAGGCATAGTTAGCACTGATTTGGCCTGGATGGTTCAGGAAGGTCACCTGAGCAGTGAAGCTAAATGCTTCCTTGGGTGGATCATTCTTGTTGTCATCACCCACGTTGCCACCCCAAACATCTTTGGGTGACATGCTTATAGAATTTTTTTGTGCATAGTATGTCGATAGATGTTCTTAATGGGCTTATAAGAGAGGTGGGCATTATCACACTTTGGCAATAAAGATAATGAAGGCTGGAAGAGGTCAAGAATTTCCACAAGATTTCTTAGCAAAGGTTAGGAGTTAAACCTTGGCCTCCACTCTCAATGCTCTTTGCGTCACATTACAGAAGAATGAATGGAGAGTATGAAGCAGATATTGTATAAAGTAAATGGAATTCAGGGCTGGGAATGTGGCTTAGTAGTACAGTGTTTGCCTAGCATGCATGAAGCCCTGGGTTTGATTCCTCAGTACCACACAAACAGAAAGAGACAGAAGTGACCCTGTGGCACAAATGGTAGAGCACTAGCCTTCAACACAAAGAGGCTCAGGGACAGAACCCAGGCCCTGAGTTCAAGCCCCAGGACCAGAAAAAAAAGAAAAGAAAAAGAATTTAAAAAATGGAATTCAAGTTTTGGGAAGAGTTTCAGGCAGAGAAAATGAGTGCCAAGATTAGGGGGTGAAAGCATAGCAGGAAGTTTAGTATAATCACAGCATTTAATGTAAACAAAGGAAAAAAGCGACAAAGTAGGATCCAGCAAAGACTAGGCCTTTACATCCTAGTAAGATTTCAAAGTTTCTAACGAAGAGATGAGGAACCACTGAATGATTTTTAGAACAGAGACAAGTAAGATCAAATTTAAATCAAAGGAAGATCATTTTAATGGCTGAGTAGAGAACTGATCAGCACTAATCTAGGAACAAAAAAGGAAGTAAAATTGAGGGAATAATCCATGATCCAAGTGAGCAAGATGATGTTTAAATCAGCGGGAGAAAGGATTAATGTTGGAAGGGTGCTAAGGAAAATGCTATCTTGATGATGGGAAAACAGAACACCTCACTGAAGAAACATGCAAACATATGGGTAAGTCAAGAGCAAACTATAATCAAGACAGCCAAACATACTGTCAGGAAATATTCCTTCTCTCTTTACACACCTAAATCCTATCCATTCACTCACTTTGAGACCAGCCAAAGGTTTTAACCTTTAGAATCTATATATTTCTTAATCATCAGTCTATAGCTTAAAGGGCAAATTGTTACTGCTTTATCTGACCATTGTCCCCCAAATTTCCTGGGATTGGTGGGAAGAATGTATCATAGCTCATTTGTGCCTCTCCCTTGGCATTTAAGAGAAAGAATTAAAATGACTTAGCAATCCCAAGTATAAGATGGATTGTGAAGGTGATCTCATTAATACCATCCTTACCAACGTAACTCATTTAAGCAACATTTAACTATATCCTAATATGAATAAAAATCTAAAACCTGACTCGTAGGTTGTCATCCAACTAAATCCTACTGGGTGCAAGAAATTAATCTAAAAACATAATGACATACCTATATCACAAAATATTGACAAAATGATCCAATAGCATGCAGAATTTTTTTCATTTATATTTATCTCATTCTGTTCTAAAAAATTATTTAGTGTATACTTAGAATGTAAATAATATTCCAATATATACATTTAATTTACAATGTTCAGATATACAATGTATTATGTTTGAGTGTTAATAACTTTTTTTTGGTAAGTGTTGAGAACAAAATGAGGCAGGTCACTGCTGTGGCTCATGCCTGTAAACCTAGGTATTTGGGAAGTTGAGAATGGAGGATTATAATTTGAGGTCAGCCTTGGCAGCACAGTTTGTGAGATCCCTTCTCAGCCATAGTCTGTTACATTAATATGTGCTCATCCTCCTACACTAATGTGAGAGTCCAAAATTAAGAGGATCTCAGTTCCAGCCCAGCCTGGGCAGAAAATTTTAGGAGATTCCATCTCAACAGAGAGGCTGGACACAGTGGCAAGTGTCTGTGATCCTAACAATGACAGGAAGACTGAAATCGGTAATTGTAGTTCAGGCATGCATCCAGGCAGGAAACCATACTCTCCCTGAAAACAGTCAAGGGAAAGCAGGGCCCAAGGCATGGCTCAGTGGTAGAGTGTCTGCTTACTAAGTTTGAGTGAGCTGAGCTCAAACCCCAGTACCATCATAACAAAGGAAAACAATGGTGGAAGATCACTACCAAATACTTTCCACAGAATTAAGTATATATTGGGCAGGAGTGTGGCCCAGTATTAGGCTAGGGATGTAACTCCATGGTAGAGTACTTGCCTGAGGCTTTGCATTTGGTGACTGGCATTGAGATGAGGAGAAGTTGCATCGAAAGTATGTAGGATGGTGCTGGTGGCTCACGACAATAATCAGCTACTCAGGAGGCTGAGACCTGGAGGATGGACGTTTAAAGCCAGCCAGGCAGAAAATTCTGTTTAGATCTATCTCCACTTAGCAAGAAAAAGACAGACTGGTGTCGTGGTTCAGATTAGTAAGACATCA
The DNA here is from genome assembly GCF_024711535.1 of Dipodomys merriami. Classification (NCBI taxonomy): domain Eukaryota; kingdom Metazoa; phylum Chordata; class Mammalia; order Rodentia; family Heteromyidae; genus Dipodomys; species Dipodomys merriami. The sequence continues at coordinate 61,432 of NW_027203580.1, forward strand.
GCTGAGTTCAAGCTGTGGTCCTGGCACCAAAAACAACAATAACAAAATAAATAAATAAAGGAATAAAGTGTGGGCATTGGAGGGACTTTGGAGAAAGGCAGGACTCTCCCAAAATCGGAAGACATATTCTTAGGCAAAGGGATGGCAAGGACCAAGAATGCTGATAGAAAAAGATGACCAACACTACCACAACAGCAGGTTCCTACCTTTATCCCCGTCAGCTACTTCCATTTTTTCAGTACTTCATTGAGATATCATTAAATGCCAACATCACTGCTGAATTCTCAACAAATATCACTGAGGAGGGCTGGCAAAGAGTGATAGGAGTTGGGCAGGAGTCTCTTTTCAGAGTCATTTCTGGTGAACATATTAGACAAAAATCCAACTGTTTAGAAAATCCCTCAGAGTCCTCTGAATGGTATTTAAAGTTCAAGATTCCCATTCCTACACCAAACAGATGCTGATTACATGAACAAATGCAGTTAATTGCAGAAAAAAGTTTATAAATAACACAACTGTCATATTGAGGAGTAATTAGAAAGAATGCAACTATCTAAACACATCACAATGGCTTTATGTGTTTCCTAAGTTAAGACTTCTAAAAAGCAGATTTTTTAATCTATTATATCTTTGGAATCATTAAAATAATTACCATCTCTTGCTTATGAATATTATGCCACTTATTGAATACATTATTTCATTTTTGTTTTGTTTTGTTTTTGCCAGTCTTGGGGTCTGAACTCTGGGCTTGGGCACTGTCTCTCAGCTCTTCAGCTCTTCAGCTCAAGGCTAGTGCTCTACCACTTGAGCCACAGCACCACTTCTGGCTTTTTCTGCTTATGTGGTACTGAGGAATCGAACCCAAGGCCTCATGCATGCAAGGCAAGCACTCTACCACTGAGACACCTTCCCAGCCTCTGAATAAAGTATTTAATTTAGTACTTATTTTAACAACCTGTAAGGAATTAGATTGGGTTACCTTACAGATGAGAAAAGAGCTCAGGATTGCAGGTCACATGGCTTTAGTAAAAGACAGATCTTCATTTTGACTCAGTGGATAACTACAAAGCCCATCATAGTTAACTGCCATCTCAATACTTCAGAAAAACATTAAGAACTTATGTTCAAAAAATCTTTTTTTTCTTTTTTTGTGCAAGTCCTAGGGCATGAACTCAGGGCGTGGGTGCTGTCCCTGAGCTTCTTCAGCTCAAATCTAACAATCTATCACTTGAGCTACAGCTCCACTTTGGGCTTTTGGTAGTTACCTGGGGATCAGAGTCTCACACTTTGCTGGTGAGCTGGCTTTAAACCCAGATCCGGGGTCTCAGTTTCCTGAGTATCTAGGTTTACAGGTGTGAGCCACCAGTACCTGGTCAGAAAAAAATTTCTAATCAGGAATCAAGCTTTTACATAGACTAAGGAATCATTTATTAGTAAGATGTTATACAATTGTCTAGTCTGACTTCTTAAACACGATGCTGAAGACAACAAACAAAAAAGAAAATGTCCCAGTCTGCATAAAATCCATACTAAAGGAGTAACAAAAGTTTCTCACTGAGAAATATTCGCTTTGCAGAAAACTTGAAGACTAGTTATTTTACAGTTGATGAGAAATAGAAAAAAATCAAAGCCGGGCGCTGGTGGCTCATGCCTGTAATCCTAGCTACTCAGGAGGCTGAGATCTGAGGATCGCGGTTCAAAGCCAGCCCGGGCAGGAGAGACCATGAGATTCCTAACTCCAATAAACCACCAGAAAACCGGAAGTGGCACTGTAGCTCAAGTGGTAGAGCGCTCGCCTTGAGCTGAAGAGCTGAGGGACAGCGCCCAGGCCCAGAGTTCAAGCCCCACGACCGACAAAAAAAAAAAAAAAAAAAAAAAAAGAAAAAAATCAAATGAGGTTTAGAAATATCAGTGGCAAGCACACTGACAGTTCAAAGAAGTAAACAGAGAGCCATCTTTAAAAGCACTAATATTTGGAAATTTTTCATCTGGCAGCTCTCAAACATGCTAGTCTCAGGACCTCTTAATACTCTTAAATTTTGAGAGCTCCCAAAGAGCTAATTAAAAAGGTAAGGTGGCTCAGTGGTAGAGTGCTTGCCTTGCATACATGAGGTCCTGGGTTCCATTCCTCGGCACCACATAAGTAGAAAAAGCCAGAGGTGGCACTGTGGCTCAAGTGATAGAGCGCTAGCCTTGAGCTGAAGAGCTGAGGGACAGTGCCCAGACCCAGAGTTTAGGCCCCACAACCGGCAAAAAAAAATGTTAGTAGAGCCAGGAACTGTTGGCTCTCACCAGTAATCCTAGCTACACACTCAGGAGACTGAGATCTATAGATTGCTATTAAAAGCTAGCTGGAGCAGGAAAGTCAATGAGATTCTTATCTCCAATAAACTACTCAGAAAACAAAACAAAACAAAACAAAAAAAACCCAGAAGTACAACTATAACTCAAGTGGTAGACTACAGCTCAGGATCAATGCCTAAGTGCTGAATTCAAGCCCCAGGACTGGCACAAAAATAAATAAATTAAATAAAAAATAGGGGATACACATGCATTCGCATGTGCATGCACACACACACGAGAGAAACAGACAGATATGTTAAAAAGTAGAACTCAGCTAATGAGCAAAGCATCAGGTATTGAGTCCTAGTTTCACAACCCAAACAAAAGAAAATTTAGAACTCAAGTGCTTATGGTAGTTTTGTAAACTTAAGAACAAAAACACTGGGGATGGGAAGGTGGCTCAGTGGTAGAGTGTTTGTCTTGTATGCATGAGGCCTTGAGTTCAATTACTGAGCACCACATAAGCAGAAAAAGTTGTAAGTGGCGCTGTGGCTCAAGTGGTAGGATACTAGCACTGAGCTAAAGAGCTGAGGGTCAGCACCCAAGCCCAGAGTTTACTCCACACAACTCACCAAAAAGAAAAAAAAAAAGAAAGAAAAGAAACACTACTTATTAATATACGCTTATTGAAAAAAACTGTATTTTCCAAAAAAGGTAAAATTTCAGCAGAATAGTCCCATTGTTTTACATCTTTAATAAATCTCTTCATCCTTTAGCCTAATGAAAGACACCTGTATTCTCTCATCTGCTTTTATACTGTCTGTTGGGTTATGATGTTTCAAGTATATGCAGAAAATCTACCTTACAAAGTCACTTAGTTAGAAAAGGAAGAAATATTTTAGTTGCCTTCTCAGATTATCAATAAAGCTAATGCTGGCATACTCCTTAATATTACACTAAAACTCAACTAGTGGTCATCTCTTAAAATTTAGTTGTAATGAGATATATAGCAATGAGCCTGAAGCTATACCATAAGATTTTCTGCTTGGATGTATTAAATTAAAATCAGTTAGTCTTTTCTTTTCTTTTGCCTGTACATGATTTGCTAACATCACACATTAAATAATGGGAAAATACTCACACTGAGTCACACAAATCTTCCAAATGCTGACCAACTGTCCTGAAATCAATGAATATAGCTGTTATTATCAACACAGATTTCATCAGCATAGTCTGTAAACAGCACTGGGAAGCTACAAAGCTCAACAGAGCAATAAATACATTCTATAAAATTGAAACTTAGTTTGAATGTGTATCATGACTCATACATCGTTGCTTTTCTCGTCGTAAAGGCTCATTTCATTCACTTTTAAGAAATGTTCACCAAATAAAATTCTAGTCTCTATGACCACTTGTATACTTCAGAGTGAAAATGTCATTCCATGGCAAAGTAAATAGTTCATTTAAACACTACAAATGGGCTAGGCACTGGTGGCTCATGCTTGTAATCCTAGCTACTCAGGAAATTAATATCTAAGGATCATGGTTCAAAGCCAGCCCAGGCAGAAAAGTCTGTGAAACTCTTATCTCCAATGAACTACTCAGAAGAAGCCAGAAGTGGTGCAGTGGTTCAAGTGGTAGAGCACTACCCATGAGCAAAAAAGCTTAGGGCAACATCCAAGCCCTGAGTTCAAATCCTAGGACCAGCTTAAAAAAAAAAGACAAAACTGAATTCATTGGATTCCACTTTCTTAAAATAGCCAATTAGCAGAGAATATGTCTTAGAAATATATCTAATTAAATGTTAAAATAAAACAACCTTAAGATTCATTTGTCCAGAAATTACATTTTATACTAACTGCCACATTACCTATTACTATAAAAAATGAGCAGCTTCAACATTCATATTTTCTAAGAGATACAGGCTTTAAATTGTGGAGGCAGGGAGGGGGAAGAGTGTCACTCATGTTTTAGGTACTACCACCTTTTCTGCCTCAATTCAAGATGGGATTAAGGATCCCACAAGTCACGAGGCACAGATGAAGTATCCAGAGATATAAAGAAACATTAGCCAAACTGAGGACAAACTCTGAAAAGAGCAATCTCTAACTGTAATCACTGGCAGGGGTGTACGAACAATATCAGTATGAGGGATGCTAAGAGGAGTCTGACAGGGAAAAAAAGAAGAAGACATAAGCAAGAGGCTGACGTGTCTGAACACCTAGATGGGGGAAAGTTGCAAAAAGAATTCTACATGAAAATTCTCACTGCAAAAAAGAGAGAGATGCAGGGTACCAGTGGCTATCCTTGTCAGACTGCTACTCAGGCAGCTGAGATCTCGGGATCACAGTTGGAAGCCAGCCTAGGAAGAAAACTCCATGAGACTCCTATCTCTAATCACAAAAAATAAGCTGGAAGTAGAGGTGTGGCTCAAGTCCTTAAAGGTCTAACTTTAAGCAAAGAAGGTCAGGGACAGCAAACAGACTTTGAGTTCAAGCCCCAGGACTAGCACAGGCGTTGTGCGTGCACACACACAAACACACAAATTGCTCTAGTAATAATAAATAATCTAGTAATAATATTAATATTAATAATAATGAATACCCTAGTAATAATAAATACTCTAGTAATAATAAATACATTGCATCTTCCCACTCCGATTCTGAATTTTCATATTACCTTTTTTCTCTTCTTCTTCTTCCTCATAAAATTCTGCTAGGGAAAATGCTTCTGAGTTGTTCTAATTCAAATATTAGAGCCTCTAATTCTTCTCCACTCAGAGAATTAAGTAAAGATTTCACCTGAATGAAAATAATAAAATATTGTGTAAATATTAATGAAAAAAATCTCATAAGGAGAAAAGACTGAAGAGCTCATGCCAGCACAGCTCTGTGTGTGTGTGTGTGTGTGTGTGTGTGTGTGTGTGTGTGTGTGTGTGTGTGTTTGTGTTGGTCCTAGGGCTTGAACTCAAGGCCTGGGGGCTTAGCTTTTGTGCTCAAGTCTAGCACTCCATTATTTGAACCACAGCACAACTTCCAGCTTTTTGTTGGTTAATTGGAGATAAAAGTCTCACAGACACTCTTATCTGAGCTGGCTTCCCACCATAATCATCAGATTTCATTCTCCTAAATAGCTAGGATTGCAGTACCCATTTCTAATTTTTTTTTTTTTTTTTTTTTTTTTTTTGCAGATCCTGGAGCTTGAGCTGGGAGCTATCCCTGAAGCTCTTTGTTCTCAAGGATAGCGATATACACTTGGAGCTACAGGACTACGTCCAGCTTTCTGAGTTATTTATCAAAAATAACCTGTCTGGTCTGGCTTTCAATTAACCTCATATCTCAGCCTCCTGAGCTAGGATTAGAGCCAGAACTAATTTTTTTAATAACCGTAACACTAAAGGGTAGATATTATAGGAAAATAGATAGAATTTGAATTTCCAAAATTAATATAGGCCAAAAGATAAATGAAAATTATCAGTGCTTAAGCATGACTTCGAAGCCCAGGCAGAAAAAGTCATGAAACACTTATCTCCAATAAACCAATAGAAAAAATACTGAAAGTGTTGCTGTGGCTCAAGTGGTAAGTGCCTGCCTTGGGCTGAAGAGCTGAGGCACAGGACCCAGGCCCAGAGTATAAGCCCCAAGACCAACATAGAAGAAGAAAAGAAGAAGAAGAAGAAGAAGAAGAAGAAGAAGAAGAAGAAGAAGAAGAAGAAGAAGAAGAAGAAGAAGAAGAAGAAGAAGAAGAAGAAGAAGAAGAAGAAGAAGAAGAAGAAGAAGAAGAAGAAGAAGAAGAAGAAGAAGAAGAAGAAGAAGAAGAAGAAGAAGAAGAAGAAGAAGAAGAAGAAGAAGAAGAAGAAGAAGAAGAAGAAGAAGAAGAAGAAGAAGAAGAAGAAGAAGAAGAAGAAGAAGAAGGAGGAGAAGGAGGAGAAGGAGGAGAAGGAGGAGAAGGAGGAGAAGGAGGAGAAGGAGGAGAAGGAGGAGAAGGAGGAGAAGGAGGAGAAGAAGAAGAAGAAGGAGAAGGAGAAGGAGAAGGAGA
>NW_027203581.1:0-67702 GCF_024711535.1 Dipodomys merriami
ATATCAAATGTGTATAGCAACGGTATGCTTTTTATGGAGTCATAGGTAAAATTAGTGCTCAGAGCGATATGTATTAGTATGAGAAGAAATATGTTTGATCTTTGTCCTTGATTCCTGGAACAGAGTTCCTAAAAATCTCAGAATTTCCTGAGTGATATGAATGTCTTTTTATTTATAATGAATTTATTTCAACAACACCTGAATTTATGCTAGTGCAATTGCTTAGAGTAGAAACCCTAGATAGCTAAGTGATTAAAAAAACATTGGGGGATTGAAATCTTTAGCCTTTACCCACCAACCTCCAGGAAATGGAGAGTAGAAAACAACACCATTCCATGCCCTTCCCTATCCCTTTAATCTAATTGTTCCTGAGCAATCATATGATCAGTATTGCATTGAATGTGGGATTCCTAGATGATGGGAGCTAGAGAATAATTGCTTGGTGTATGTAGAATAAGACAGGACTAGGGAAAACTTTACATCAGGTCAAAATGTATTATTTTTTTTTGAAAGTATAACCTTTTCGTTTGTGTGGTTCCCAGCCTGGAAAGTAGTAAAGATGTGTTCACTGTAGTTATTATTGGAAAAGTGGTTGCCACAAACACTGTCAAATGTTAAAGAAATTAAAAACTACACTTTGTGAAAATATCTACTCAGAATACAGCAGAAACACTCTTGTAGTTGTGCTTATACACTTCAAAGCAGAACACGACACTATTTAATAAATTAAATTAATGTAGACAGTTAATCGGCCTAAAAAATCCAGGTCGAATTTAGACCTGCATTGGATCTTGTAATATCCAAATATCTGTATCAGCTCTCCATGCTACCCACTTGGCCTGAATATTTCTAATTAAATAATTATTTGAAAACAAAAACAAATATGCAATAACAAAGTATTCCATTTATGGCTCTTCATATACTGTGGTCAATCTTAGTTTAAACAGCCTTCTCTACCTGGGTCCTGTTGTGTGTGTGTGTGTGTGTGTGTGTGTGTGTGTGTGTGTGTGTGTGTGTGTGTGTGTAGTTTAAACAGCCTTCTCTACCTGGAACCTCGTGTGTTTGTGTGTGTGTGTGTGTGTGTGTGTGTGTGTGTGTGTGTGTGTGTGTGTGTTACCAGGGCTTGAACTTATGGCCTACACACTATCCTTTAGCTTTTTTTTTCCCCAACCCTGGGCTTAATCTCTGGGCTTGGTGCTGTCCCTGAGCCTCTTTGTGCTCAAGCCTAGCACTCTACCACTTGAGCCACAGTGCAACTTCCAGCTTTTTCTGAGTAGCTTATTGGCAATAAGAGTCTTCTGAACTTTCCTGAATGGGCTGGCTTTGAACACCTATCCTTAGCTCTCAGCCTCCTGATTAGCTAGAATTACATGTGTGAGCCACGAGTGTCCAACCTACAAATATCAGTTGTAATTTATAAAGATGAGAGTATACACAAACATTAGATTATAATATATGCATTCCATAAATTCAGTAATGAGGAAATACATTGCATGAATGCCACTGAATAAAGTAGAGTGAGGCTTAGCTATCTGTCTTGGAAGTACCCTAAACATTGTCCAAGAGAACAGAAATCCTAGCCCATTGGCTCTAATTAGAACATGGAATCTGTATCCAAAAGAAGAGCTTGTCTCTAGGCTTTTCTGGTTCCAAAAGGCTCTGTTAACTCCATAATAGTTATTAATACAATTCTTGGAGACTCCCAGGACACAGAAAGACAATGTATTGTTAGATCTGATAAATCTAATAAACTGGCCACTTCACAATATGTAAGGCTTTTTAAACTGCCAGTAGTGTAATTTACAAACTTTTTGGTTTGCCAGTTCTAGGACTTGAACTCAGAGCCACCCCCATTCTTGCGAACCTTTTTGTTCAAGGCTAATGCTCTACCATTTGAGCCATATCTCCACTTCTGGCTTTGTAGCCATAATTATAGTAGCTGGAATTACAAACATAAGCCACTTGCACCCAACTAAATATTCCAAACCTTTTCAAAATGTAATCTTCAGAATTGAGGTATTTCATGAAGCAAGGAGGCTTTCCAACTATGGTTCTTTTAAAATGACCAGCTTAAAAAAATAATTTGAAAAATGACCAACTTTTATGTTCTAGATATTCTCATAGAAAGAGATTGGTATTACAAAAGATCATTTTCAAGTTTCAAATGGGGTTACAAAGGAGACAGTAATAAAATAGTCAAGATCAAAATTTTGCCATACAATAAAAAGTATCCAAAACCTAGAGGTCAAATTGGGAGCTAAGTTTCTTCATTATCCTGTTCAAAAACCGGTTCTTCCTTATTTCCAAATTGGCTTCCATTAACTAAATTTATCCTTTAATAAGGTAAACTTATTCTTTAGTAAGGTATAACAACTTGAAAAGGATTTTTTTTTCTATTTAAATGTTCACTTCAAAGATAAAACTGAGGCCGGGCGCCGGTGGCTCACGCCTGTAATCCTAGTACTTAGGAGGCTGTGATCTGAGGATTGTGATTCAAAGCCAGCCTGGGTAGGAAAGTCCGTGAAACTCTTATCTCCAACAAATCACCAGAAAACCAGAAGTGGTGCCCTTAGCTCAAGTGGTAGAGCCTTGAGCTGAAGAGCTGAGGGACAGCGCTCAGGCCCAGAGATCATGATCGACAAAAAATAAATAAATAAAGCTGAGCACAAAACTATAATGCATAAGCAGAGCAATATATAATGTCATCTATTTTGGGACCAATGGAAGCATTAAACTGAGAAATATTCTCAGAGAAAATAGTGGATTAAAAGTTAAAAGTGTACTCTATAATCCTGAACGCTGATGGTCACTAACTACAAAACTCTGGGCAAACACTACTTCTCTTTAAAACTACAGTAATGTATGATCAGATTGGATCAGACTGAAAAGTTCCTTTGATTCTAAAACTTTTTTTTCACCAATCTTTTTTACTTTCTCTCTTCTCTTTTCCCTTTCTTTTTTCTTTGCCAGTCCTGGAGCTTGAATTCAGGACCAGGGCACTGTCCCTGAGACTCTTTGTGCTCAAGACTAATGCTCTATACCATTTGAGCCACAGGGCAATTTCTGGCTTTTTCTAAGTAACTTGTTGGAGATAAGAGTCTCATGAACTTTCCTGCCTGAGTTGGCTGAGAACCACGATGTTCAGGACTTAGCTTCCTGACTAGTTAGGATTAAAGGTTGGAGCCACCTATGCCAGGCTTCCTTTCTCCCTTCTTTTCTTCATTCCTTTCTTTTCATTCTTTCATTTTTTTACTTTGGCTAATCTCCAAATCCTGGACACAAATGACATTCCTAACTCATTCTCTCAAGTAGCTACTATTTCTACTGCCTAGAATGCTCTTCCCCAGACACCCAGCTGCTCACTCCCACATACTGTCCCATCCTCACCCCCCCACCAAAAAGGTCTACTTTATGATACCCTGCTCAAAAATACAACCTTATGCACATGCATGCACACACACACAAGCATACAAACACACAGTATTCCCACTACTCATCCTACTCATTCTTTCTTCCTTACATCTTCCTTCTGATGTATTCTGTTTATTACTTTTGTAAATCTGGGTAATGTCATTCTCCATGCTTGAGTTAAAACTCACAAGGAGAGATACTTTTGTGCTATTCCCAGCATTGTGTAAGTCTTCAGCATGATGTCTCTCACCCTGTGGTCACTCAGTAAATATCCATTGAATGAAGGCCTACTGATTCCCTCACACACTTATTTGACAAGTATCTTGCTGCACATGGTCAAAGCTCTTTCCCACTACTTTCTCAAGATTCCCCTCCACAGCCCTTCTCACCCTTGCCTCATGGTCTCCTCACCTGTGTTTCCTTATCCTTTGCCTGAAGCCTTTTGTGCCTCAATCTCACACATGGAGATGGAATGCACACACCAGCTCCCCTGCTCCTCCTCTGGGAAGCCTTTCCATCCCACATTGGCTCCTCCCTCTTCAGTTCTTCCAAGTCTTTCCTCCAGCCCTGATCCAGTCCTGCTGGCTAGAAGCCTTCATAATGGTCTGTGTGATATTCTGGCTAAGCGGTGGTAGCCTCATTCTCTGGGCCAACTTTTGGTCCTGTCTCCTTCACCTGCTGAGCCAAATGAACTGCAGCTGTTCCATAAAGGTGTTCTAGCATGCCTGTGCATCAGACCATCCATTGAAAAGTCAAAGGTAGACCTGAGTTTTGGACAGAAAACTCATCTTGCCCCTTAAGACAAGGCTGGCATGGAATCATAAAATGACTTGCCTCCTGCTTGGCATACTGCCCCTTTCCCCAATCTCCACAATGCAACCCAACACTGAAATCACAGCGGCAATGAGGCACACTCTCTACTGCACTAGGAATACAAGACACTAGCCTCATAAGCCAAACCCACAGATGTGAATTGAAGTCCACTCCCTCACTCTGAGCCTCAGCTGCACTTATTGGGGCAGCAAGGCCTTGTCTCCTGGAAGTCTCTACATCACTAAGAGGAGATCATTTCTGACACATCTAGCTCTGCATTGAGAGCTGAACTTGAAGGAAGAAAAGAGCACATTTTCCTTCCTAATTCCCTCTCGACGTGCACATCAGGTTGGGTTTGAAGGAGGCTGATTTCCAGAGGAATTCCTGAGCAGCCATCTGCTTGTGTGCTTCTGAGACATCTTGGTAAAGATAGAAGGAAGCTGCTATTCAATCATGCTGTTTCACTAGGAAATGGGGGTGCACATGTCCTTGAGTGTGCACATGTTCTGATATTCTAAGGGTGTTGATAGTTGATACACTTACACTATACATGTCCTCTCCCTGTCCATTCTGCACAGCAGACTAACACCACCTAACTTCCACACCCATTTTTAATGTGTCACTGACAAAGCTGTGTGTCAGTGACAGATAAGTACACAAATCCCTTTCATAACAACAGAGACACCAACCTGTGCCACAGGAGATGAGCAAAGTCAAGTGCATTGCCTGATGCTGGAGGCTCTGTAATCCTAACTATCCTAGAAGCTGATACCTGGATTGCAGTTACAGCCAGTCTGAGAAGACTCCATCTTCAATTAACTAGAAAAATACAGACATGGAGGTGTGACTCAAGTGAAGATCACCAGGCATGAACATGCAAATTGAAAGAGAGAAAGAAAAAGAAAGACTGAGACAGAGAAATGGACAGAGTTAGAGACAGATTTAAGAACAGGAAGAAAAAGTGAGGTAAGAAAAGAGGAAGATGAGGGGAAGGAAAAGTAGACTAAGAGACAGTATGAGGTAGAGGAAGAGGAGGAATGAGAGATGGTAGAGAGGGGGAAAGGTGGGGAAAGATGAAAGAGAAAATTGAGGGAAAAGGAAACAGAAAGAGAATTAAGGAAAAAAGCACTGAGATAAAGCCTTGGTACCAGCACACACTCACAAACACATACACACAACCAAGAAACAAAAGGAAAAAAATATAAGGCATGGAAACATCATGGAATTTAACATTACTTCCCTCCCCACGTACCCTCTTCACTGAACACTGGACCATGAGTAGTTCAGGATTCCTCAGCTCCCTTCATGACCTTCCGCCTCTCAGTTCTCCTCCAGCATTAATGTTAACCCTGTCATTCACCAGGTGCCTATCCTTTACCCTCTTTAGGCCTCACTGCTTCTATCATCAGAATCCCACCACATTCTTTGAGGAGCTCCCCAAATAATCCTGAACTGCACTTGTCCACCAGGAGACCCAGCCCTCCTCTTGCTACAAATATCATCAGTCAGCTCTGCAGGCTCAGCCTCCTGACCCCAGTGTCCACAGAGCAAAATCCAGCTGTGCCCAAGTCCTTCCCATCGCACACTTGTCACCCAAGACAGCATCAGCCCTCAGCACTTCCTCTGTGTGAAAATCTAATGGCCCTGGATGAACCAACACAAATAACCCAGTGGTGGAGGGTCACATCCTATCTTACTGAATCGCCACTCATGTCCAGAAGTAGTCATCCCAGGCAGGGTCCATCCTCAGACCAAGTCCACAGAGGCCTGTTCCATCCACAGGCACCACTATACCTCCATGTTCTCTTAGGTCTCCTGCTCTTTCAGAGGTTTCTCCAGCTCTCACTGAAAGGAAGAGGAAATATTTTAATTAATATACTTTGTGATTCCAAAAATAGGCTGTACATGTTCACAGTGGTCTCATATGTGAAACTCAGCACTCACAACACTCTGTTTACTTGAGGAGAAAAATTGGGCTAACAGAGGAAGTTGCAATAATGACTTCAGGGTGTATGCATTAGGGTCTTTCAAATATATGTTTTATCTTTTACCACTGTGAGCCAATAAGTGTGAAATCGGGTCCTCCTGGATGATGGATGTTGGGATACTGATGAGTGGAGGATTATAGCGAAAACAAACACAGAAGAAACTGCATTGAAATGGAGGAAAGTGGGGCAGAAAACCACTGACATGGTACATGGAGACAGGTCCCTCTTCTTTCCCAATGAAGACTTGCACTTATGCTCCAACCTAACCAGTATAACGAGTGTGCTCAAGAAAAGTTGGACCCAGTCATCTAGAGCCCACAGTAGGAGAAGCAGAGTCCAGGATGCCTCCTGACCCTCAGATCTATGGGCTTCAGCTCAAATGTAAAAAAAAACAAATAAGTATATAAACAGACAAGAAACATACATGGAAGGTAATGTGATTACCTGCTGTAGCATTTGGAACAAAAACACCTCAAAGGACAAAGGTAAAAGGTTGTCGGATGAAGTCACCATGTGATCAAGCTGCAACCCCTACCACCTCTGAAGGTAAAGATACCTTCAGGCTATTTTTCCACTTGTCTTTCAGCCTGGGAAGGCCAGCTCAGTGTCAGATTTACTTTGACCAGAAACTCGGCTGCAGAATCCTTTAGCACCAGGCACTTGGCCTGAGTGTGTTACACGGAGACTATGCCAGGTATGCTGGGCTCACAGCACTAGTCATGCCTCCTGAAATGAATGAACTAGTGTGTAAGGGACTGATAAATATTCACAAGAATCAAGTCTCTGTGAGAGCTTGGTGGACTCTACTACTACTCTTCCATGAGGCCTAGCGGACCATTGCCAAGGACACTGGGCACATGGGAGGATGCTGCTACTGGTACCTTGGAAACCATGTGGTAACCATGAGGACATCGACCAGAGACAGGGAGAGAGAGACAGACAGACAGACACAGAGACAGGGGGACAGAGAGACAGAAAGACACAGACAGAGAGACAGACAGATAGAGACAGAGCAATAGAGAGAGAATGGGCTGATCAGGCAAGTTTGAATCTCTTGGCAAGTATAAATTTAACAGACATAACAAAATTTCATGAAACCAAAAAACAAATTTGGAGCTAATCCCCAAATAATGTACCTATTAAATCTGATTTTTTAAAAGATGGTTTTACTGTAGCCCAAGCCTGCCTTGAACTCAAGACCCTTCTGCATTATCCTTCTAAATGCTGGGATTAAAGGTTTGCACTACCAGTCCATCATAAAAAGATCATCTCCCATCCTGAGCCTATCCAGGTGTACATCAAGGGTTGCACCTCTTAGAACATGCTTTTGTGACAGGAAATTCCAAAGGATTCATAGCTCTGGGTCAGATGCTACTACAACTCAGGAAATTACTAAGGTCTTAGGAGCTCTGATTGAGCACCCAGGGTCAATGACCAAGTAGTAGAACTAAAGATCGTACTACCACCCCTGTTACTCCGGAAAGCATGAGTGTTTTTGGATTTCTATGTCAGGAACCATGGAAAAATGCCAAATACATTATTTTACAACATCACAGGCAATCACAGGAGATTGTTTACAAACAGAATAAATGACTCAGTAAGTCATCCTATCAAGGGTAATGGGTTTCTTGGTAGTTACAAATATGGAAAAGAAAAAAAATCCTGGAAGAATATTTGGGGTGAGATTGCAATTGGAGGTGTCAGTGTGAACTCATGATTTTGAGTATACATAGATTGGTGTACCAATAAGAAGTTGAGAAACTCAGGAGGTTAAGAGCTTGAACACTGAAGTTTGAGACTAGTCCAGGCAGGAAAGTTTATTAGACTTCACCTCCAAACCAACCAGCAAAAAGCAGGGCTTAAAGGGTGGCTCAATTACTAGGAAACAAGCGAAGCAAGCAAGAGGCACTGAGTTTACATTTCTGTACTACTAAAAGAAATTAATATAAATTTAAATGTGTGTATGTGTAAATATACATGTATGTAGTTGTATATATCAATGCACACCCACATACATGCATACATGTATTTTGTATATTAATTTTATATATTTTCCAGTTGTCTTCTCCAAAAGGGCCTAGGAACAATAATATCTCAAAAGAAAAGATGTTGGTTTCTAAATGCCAACCAGCCACAGCTCCTGGGATAATAGTTTATTCAAAGGCCAGAGCATGGAAGGTACTAAATAAACATCAATCTTGAGTATTAGTGAAGAACAAAAGAACTTATGAGGGCTTAGGGGTAGAGTGCTTGCCTAGCATCCATGAAGCCCTGGGTTCTTCAATGCATAAAGAGGAAAAGCTGGAAGTGGCACTGTGGCTCAAGAGGTAAAGTGCTAGCCTTAAGCAAAAGAAGCTCAAGGATAGTGCCCCCAGGCCCTGAGTTCAAGCCCCAGGATTGGCAAAAAAAATTAAATTAAAGCACTAATAAAAGTCTTTTAGAAGGAGCTCCCACTGGCCAAGTCTGGAACCATTTGCACATCAAAACCATGACAGGAGTGGAATTACAACCCAATGCATTCAACAGGAATCCCTTAGCCAGTTCAGATATGAATAAATATGTAAATACATAAGTAAACTGTCAGTGGTGTGAGGAATGGTATATTTCCACAGCCTTATGTGTTTTCCCACACATCACTCAGTCACAAAGGGAGAGGAGAATTTTTACAGTAGAAAAACAGGCAAATTTGGCTATCTTCAAGTGATCAAAATTACCGACTTCAGGGGCTGGGAAGGTGGCTCAGTGGTAGAGCGCTTGCCTTGCATGCTCAAGGCCCTGGGTTCGATTCCTCAGCACCACATAAGAAAAAGCCGGAAGTGGCACTGTGGCTCAAGTGGTAGAGTGCTAGCCTTAAGCTGAAGAGCTGAGGGACAGCACCCAGGCCCAGAGTTCAGGCTCCACGACTGGACCCCCCCCAAAAAAAATTACCTACTTCACTGCTGGGACAAACTGATGTCCCCAGCCACCTGGTGGGATGCAGTGGGAGGCACACAGTGTCACTTCATGACAGCTTTTCAACCATGCAAGACCCAAGTCAACTCATGATAAAACTTCAGACAAGACTAAGTAGAAAAACAATCGATAAAATAGAAGTGGCATATAATTTTGAAAACAGTCAAGAAAATCTTGAAAAATTTTCAAGATTGAAGAAGACGGCAGAGCCAGGACCAGTGAAGGCCATCTTGACTTCTGGACAGGATCTTTTCACTATCAAAACTATATCATGAGCCAGGCATTGGTGGTTCACGCCGGTAATCCTAACTACTCAGAAAGCAGAGATCTGAGGATCATGGTTCAAAGCCAGCACAGGCAGGAATGTCCATGAGAATCTTATCTTTAATAAACTACCAGAGAACCAGAAGTGGTACAATGGCTCAAGTGGAGAGCCCTCGCCTTGAGGAAAAAGAGTTCAGGGACAGAGTCTAGGGTATACAACTGACAAGTAAACAAACAAACAAACAAAACCCCATAATTTGAGCTGGGCTACTCAGGAGACTGAGATCTGAGGATCATAGTTCAAAGACAGCCTGGACAGGAAAGTCCTTACCACTCAATAAACAGCCAGTATCACACTCATCTCCAAACTAGGCAAAGATCCAACAAAAAAAGAGAACTACAAAATAATCTCTTTGATGACCACATATACAAAGCTACTCAATAAAATTTAAGTCAAGTTTGTAGAGACCATAAACCTTATAGACCATGATAATGACAATGCGCCTCATGAAGGTTAAAAAGTGTTTGTGACTTTAAGTATCTCTATCCCACAATACTGTGGATTTTATGAAATGTATGTAATCACTTAATCTCAATTAAAAAATTAAAAACTTGAAAAAAAAGGTGTTAAAATGTTTGACAAATAATGACCTCATGGGCTGGGAAAGTGGCTCAGTGGTAGAGCGCTTGCCCTGCATGCTCAAGGCCCTGGGTTCGACTCCTCAGCACCACATAAGCAGAAAGAAAAAAGCTGGAAGTGGCACTGTGGCTCAAGTGGTAGAGCACTAGCCTTGAGCTGAAGAGCTGAGGGACAGCGTCGAGGCCCAGAGTTCAGGCCCCACGAACGGACCAAAATTAATTTAAAAAATTAAAAAAAAAAAAAAGAAATGAACTCATTACCTTACTCATGTAACTCTAACTCCTCTGTATAGCCTCTTTACAATAAAAGTTAAAAAAAATAAGTGAAGGGACAGAGTTCACACTTTGAGTTCAAACCACAACATTGACTAACACACACACAGAAAATCCTGGTGCAGGAAAACAGCATAGATATGGTAGAATAGAAGTAGTGATGGGCTAGGAATGTGGCTTAGTGGTAGAGTGCTTGCCTAGCCTGCATGAAGCTCTGGATTCAACTCTTCAGTACCACATCAACAGTAAAAGCTGGAAGTGGCACTGTGGCTCAAGAGGTAGAGTGCTAGCCTTAAGCAAAAGAAGCTCAGTGACATTGCTCAAGCCATGAGTTCAAACCCCAGGAAGAAGAAGAAGGAGGAGGAGGAGGAGGAGGAGGAGCAGGAGGAGGATGAGGAGGAGGACGAGGAGGACGAGGAGGACGAGGAGGACGAGGAGGACGAGGAGGAGGAGGGTGGTAATAAAACTCGTTCCCCCACCCTGCCCCCTCTCACTGAGTAGGTTGAAACCAACTAGTTTTTCATGGCATTGGCAGACTTGTATATTCAGAATAAAGTGAGACTTCTGATGGAATGCCTGGAAAGGAAAATACCACCTCTAAGAAATTTTCAGGGATGTTTCCAGTGGCAGTTTAGGCTGTGATCAGATTCTAGAAAAATTGCGCTTAAAACTCAAACTTTCTATCACCAATAGAATAATGTTTTCATTCATTCAGTACAGTGTTTAGGATAACTACAAATTGCTAGAAATTTTCTCAAGAAATACCAAAGCCACTTAGGGCCAAAGCTTTTACATTCTAGCAAATAGCTACAAGAAAGGGGATGCTAGTGAATGGGAATGCTAGCTAGTGCTTTGGAAAATTGAGAGAGGACCTAATAATTAGATTTAGGTGACTTTGAAGAAAGGCACAAAAAAGAAGAGGAGAATGTTGCATGAGAGAAAGAGGAATGTGGAATGTTGAATGGAAGTGTGACGGAAAAGCACTCCTGTGTTGCAGTTCATGTGCAGGAGGTCAGGATTGAACCAAAAGTTCACCTCTGGCTGGGTTCTGGTGGCCCACATCTGAAATCTTAGCGACTCAGGAGGATGAGCTCTGAGGACCTGGTTCAAAGCCAGCCCTGGCAGGAAAGTGAGACATTTCTAATTAACCATCAGAAAACCAAGTGGAACTGTGGCTCTAAGTGGTGGAGTTCTAGCCTTTTGTGAACAAACAGTCTTAGAAAGATTCATGAACAGGAAGAGAGAAAGAGAGGTAATGGAAAGGAGAGAGGAGAGGAAGATGAGAAAAAGGGGAAGTAGAGGAGGAGATGGTATAGGTTAGAAGAGGAGGGAAGAGAGATGATGGGGGGAAAGGAGGAAAAAGGGGAGAGAGTGAAGTGAAAGAAACAGAAAGAGAATAAGAAAAATTACACAGACATCAAGCCCCAGCTCTAGCACGTACTCACATACACACACACAAACAAAGAAAAAGGGAAAATAGTGAAATCAAGAGTACTTCTCTTCCACCCATCCTCTTCACTGAACACTGGTCCACATGGAATTTAAGATTCTTCAGCTCTCTTCATAACCTGGATCTCATCATTTCTCCTTTATTATTGCTGTCTACCCTATCATTCACCATGTACCCATCTTTGCCCTCTTGTGGCCCTCATTGCTTCGTTCACTAGAATCCCATCCATTCTTTGAGGGAATCACTGCTACTCAAATTTCCCTGAGCTGGATCAATGACAGCCCAGCCTTCCTCATGCTGAAAATCGCATCAGTCTGCTCTACAGTCTCAGCCTGCTATTCCCAGTGTACACATAGCAAAGGCCAGGTCTGCCCAATTCCTCCCCGTCATATGCTTGTCACCTAAAGGCAGCATCAGTCTCCACATAGCCTCTCTGGGCAAAGCTAATGTCCTGCCTAAACCAACACAAATATCGCAGTGGTGAAGGCTCATATCTAATCTTCCTGAATTTCTGTTCATGTGGGAATACAGTTAGCCCAGGCAGGATGTGTCTATAGGCAGAGTCCATCCAGGCCCCGTCCATCCACAGGTACCACTATATCTCCATGCCTTCTCAGGTCTCCTTTTCCTTCATATATTTCACCATGTTTAGCTGAAACAAAGGGGTTATATTTTAACGTATACACTTTGTGATTCCAAAAATGCACTCTTGGTGTTCAGAATGATTGACTATTGAACATCAGCTCCCCCAGCACAGTGGTTCACCCAGCATAAAAATTAGGGTATACTCTTCCATGAGGCCAATAGTCTTTCCCTTGGAACTGCCAAGGGAAAGCACCATACCCAAAGCCTGGTGCTCTGGGGAAAGGGTGTCAGCTGGCGGCCACTCTGGGGACTCATTGTGTCTCTACCAAGATAAGCTAACACTCAGTGCTGATCCACTTGTACAGTGCACATGTCCCTCCCTCCCTGTCAATTTGTTTACCAGCCCACCACCCCCTTTCTCCCACAACCATTTCTGAGGTCTCACTCACACAGCTGTGCCTCACATAAGCACACAAATCCCTTTCATAACAACACAGAAAACAAGGTATGCCACAGCAGACTAACAAAGTCAAATGCACTGCCTGATGCTGGAGGAGCTGCCTGTCATCCTAACTATCCCAGCAGCCTGTCTGGGAACACTCCATCTTCACTTAACTAGAAAAATGCAGGCCGGGAGCTATCATGTAATGGTAGTGTAATAAACAGCATGGCCAAAGGCATCCTCCTCCCCCCCACATGCTGAGCTCATTGTTCCCCTGGGCCTAGCTGTAGGGGGGGGGTCAAGAAGGGATGGAACAGTGGGCTTCGTGGGGGCAGGGCAATTAGTGGAGGTTGAAACTTTTATAGCTGTTGGAGTGGGGGAGGGGCCCAGCCTATATATAGGCTGTCTGTTCTGAGGAGTAGGGGCTGGGGAGAGACAGACAGCAAGAGGCTCCATCCAGAGCAGAGCAGAGCAGAGCAGAGCAGAGCAGAGCAGAGCAGGGACACCCTGTGAAGAGCTCTGAGGCCTGAGGATAGGCCACTGGAGAGGCAAGCAGAGGAGGAAGGAAGCAAAAGGCAAAGCCTTCCCCTTTGGAGGTTTGCAGACTATTTGGAGGTTTGCAAGTCTGGAGGTGTAACTCAAATGATAGTAAACAAGACATGACCATGCCAGCTGAAAAGGAGAAAGCCTGAAAGAGGGAGGAAAAACCAGAGAGAGTCAGAGTCAAATTCATGAGCAGGAAGTGAAGGAGAGAGAATGGAAGTGTGCATGAAAGGAACAAGAAGTGGGATAGGGGAAATAGAATAGTAGAAGTTATGGGAGAAAGAAAAGGGAAGAAGATGGTAGAGGAGGGAATGTGGGAAAAGGGAAGATAGGAAGGAGAAAAAAAGGAAACAGAATAAGAAAACAGCACTGAGGTCAAGCGTCCAAGTACCAGCATAAGCATACACACAAAAAGAAAAAGGGGAAAAAAGCATGGAGGAATCATGGAAATCAAAAGTACTTCCTTCCACCTACCCTCTTCACTGACCACTGGTCCATGTGGAATTCAGTATTCCTCAGCTCCTTTCATAACCTAGCTCCTGTCATTTCTCATTTAGGTTTAGTGTGCATCCTGTCATTTACCAGGTACTCATCTTTGTCCTCTTGTGGCCCTCAGTGCTTCTCTTACCAGAATCCCATCTCATTCTGCACCCCAAATAGCCCTGACCTGGACTCCTCATCCACCAGGAGGCCCAAGCCCAGCTCTAGCTGCAAATTTCAAGTCTTCTCTTCAGGTTCAGCCTCCTGATCCCAGTGCACACATAGCAAAGGCCTAACTCCTCCATTACACACTTGTCACCAAAGGCAGCATCAGCCTCAGCAACTGCCTCTGTGTGCAGATCTAATGTCCCTGGCTGAATCAACACTAATAGCCCAGGGGTGGAGGATCACATCCAATCTTACCCAACTTCTGCTCATGTACAGATGCACTCATCCCAGGCAGGGTCCATCCAATATCTTCATGCTTTCTT
The DNA here is from genome assembly GCF_024711535.1 of Dipodomys merriami. Lineage (NCBI taxonomy): Eukaryota > Metazoa > Chordata > Mammalia > Rodentia > Heteromyidae > Dipodomys > Dipodomys merriami. The sequence continues at coordinate 14,332 of NW_027203581.1, forward strand.
AGGCTTCTTGCTCCTTCACAGATTTCTCCACCTCTAGCTGAGAGGAAGGAAAAGTATTTTAATTCATACATTTATGTGATTCAAATTTGGTGGGGGGGGAGGATTGGGAATGAGGGTGGGGGGAGGATGGAAGGGATGGGGAGGGGAAACAAAGGAGGAGGCTACAATGCTTGATAAGAAATGTACTCATCTTGCCCATGTAATTGTAAAACCTCTGTACAGTATTTTCCCAATAAAAATTTTAAAAATAAATAAATAAAAAGAAAAAAATGAGCTCTGGATGTTCAGAATTCTGCTCACCAGCACTCTGATACCCTAAGAACAAAAACAGGGCTCTGCTATTCTTCCATGAGGCTTAGAGCCTTCTCATGGGAACTGAAGGGGAGAGGAAGAACAATGCCCAAATTCTGGGTGTTAGCTGGGGGACTCTGGGAACTCACAGAATCTCTACCCAGATATGACATCACTCAGTGTTCAAACCCTTCAATTTTGCACCTACTTCTCAACCTGTGCATTTGGCATAGCAGCCTACCACACCTGTCCTTCCCCCAACCATTTTCAAGGTGTTCCTCACACACCTGTCCCTCAGATAACTACACATCAGAGAAGCCATCCTGTGCTACACCAGTTTAACAAGATCAAAAGCATTGCTGATGGTGGTGGATCATGCCTGTAATCCTAACTCTTCCAGAAGCTAACACCCCGAAGATCACAGTTAAAGCCAACCTGGGCAGACTTCATCTTCAATTAACTAGAAAAATCCTGGCTTGGAGGTGTGACTCAAGTGGTACAGCACTGGTTATGAACATTCAAACTCAAAGAGAAGATCTAGAGAGGTGTAGGGAGCCGAGGCGAGACTCCGCCCACTCCCTTGCAGCTTTGAGGTAACCACCCCAGACGGTGCTTGGCGGGATGTCTGGGCTGTGCGCGTGCGCGAGCCAGGTAGAGTCCCCAGCCAATCCCATGACACCTGGTGACGGTGAAAGGCAGGCGACCAACAATAGAAAGACCCGCGTTCCGATTCTCCTATATAAGCGGCTGTGTTTCGGGTGCACGCTCTCTCGCGCCCAAGCTCTCCTACAACTAAAAGGCTCTCCAATAAAGCATGATCTGAGAAGACTCCTGGTGTGGTGGTCGTTTTTCCTCGCTGGTCGAGTAGACGGTCGCTACAACTGGTGCTGAAACCCGGGAACGAACCTGGGACGGGACCCGCGCGAGAGGCCGAATTGGAGCCAGAACTCAACACGCAGAGAGGAGACATCGGTAAATATCCCCCGGTATGCTGTTCACTGTAGATTTAGATATTTATTGGTTGCTTGCATTGCTTCTTCCCTTGTGGCTTGTCTTTTTGATGGTGCGCACTTGCCTCGACCAGGGAGGGTTTGATTTAATCCAGGAAGGATGCAAAGTACTAACACGGCATCAGGATAGTCTATCAGAGTCAGCATACAGTAAGGGGGAGGAAAATAGGCCTAAAAGAAAAAGGGAAAAAAGACAAAAGGATCCTAAAGAATTAAAGCAAGAGGGGCTGCAGCCCTCACAAAAGGAGAAGGGTTTCAGAGAGGAGGAGGTCTCAAGGAGATCCCCGTGCCCTTCTTTAAAAGCAAACCGGTTCTCAGCCCTACATGTGGAAGGGCGGGACCAAGAATATAGTAATCTTGTGAGTGACTCAGAGGAAGAAATGTTAGAGGAGGAGGGAGAGCAGCTCGATCCAGCTGATAGTGAAGAGTTAGAAGAGGCTGCGGTGTAGCACGAGGCAGACAGATATGGAGGGTGGCGCCCCCTAGGGGTGGGAGTACTGCAGCAGCCAGGAAGAGGAAACAGAGCTGGCCCTCACCCATAGGCCCCCCGGGCGTGCCCGCCGGCGGGGCGGAGTCACTTTATAAAAGGCTGGTCGCCGTTAGCGGCAGCCTTTCCAGTTTTTGAAAATCCCATTACTAATGAGAGAATTCTTGAGCCGGTTTCCTACTTCCAGCTTAAGGATTTAGTTGAGGCAGTCCGGACTTATGGAGTGACGGCCAATTATACCACTGCCTTGCTTCAAAGGCTAACTATTAATGCTATGATTCTGTGGGAGCAAAAACTGTTCAATATTTTCCTGAATTAGTGGCTAAACAGGCAATTTTGATCTGAGAAAAAAAATAAAAATAAAAAAAATAATAAATAAAAATAGAGGCAATTTTGGGTATAAAGTATTGTTTGATGCACTTTGCAAAAATTCCAGATAAATTAATTATTCCATACACCCGTGAGCAAGTTGAAATTTTAGCAGCCACAGTGGATATGTGGGCAATTCTTGTTTGCTCATTTCCAAATGTAATTGATAATCATTATCCTAAGCATCCTCTGCTTGCCATAGTTAACAAAAATTTAGTGTATTTTCCTGTTGTCACATCAAAGGAGCCCTTGGCTGATGCTCTAACCATCTTTACGGATGGATCAAAATCTGGACAAGGTGCCTTTTTTGTTCAAGGACACAAACAGCCGGTAGTCTTTAATTTTCGGCCGAATGTCCCACAGGCTGTTGAATGTTTAATTGTGCTTGAAGTTTTTAAAAGATTTGATCAACCTTTTAACTTATTTTCTGATTCATTATATGTTGTAAATGCCGTTGCTTCTCTTGAAGTTGCTGCTTCAGTTAAGCAGGCCAGTACAATTTCTAATGTTTTGTTACAGATTCAATCCCTTATCTTAAACAGAAAACATCCTTTTTTTTTTTTTTTTTTTTTTTTTTGGTCCGGTTGTGGGGCCTGAACTCTGGGCCTGAGCACTGTCCTTCAGCTCTTCAGCTCAAGGCTAGTGCCCTACCACTTGAGCCACAGCGCCACTTCCGGCTTTTTTCTTTTTGCTTATGTGGTGCTGAGGAATCGAACCCAGGGCCTCAGGCATGCAAGGCAAGCGCTCTACCACTGAGCCAACTTCCCAGCCCAGAAAACATCCTTTTTATATTGGACATATTCGCACCCACTCTATGCTGCCGGGCCCGATGGCAAAGTGTAATGATTTGGTGGACCAGGCAACTCGGGCTGTGGCTCTGGTTGCTGCTGATCCTGTAGAATTGGCAAAAGACTTTCATAGATTGTATCATGTACCTGCTAATACCCTTAGGAAAAGATATAATTTGTCCAGGCATGTGGCAAGAGATATTGTTAAAGCCTGTAAATCTTGTGTTACCTTTCTTCATTCTCCCCATGTGGGGGTAAACCCCAGGGGGTTGAGACCAAACGCCCTATGGCAAATGGATGTTACTCATCTGACGGAATTTGGTAAGTTGAAATATTTACATGTGTCTGTGGACACCTTTTCTGGTGTCATTCATGCCACACCTTTGGCAGGAGAAAAGGTGTCTCACGTCAGAATACACTGCTTAGAAGCTTGGGCAGCTTGGGGAAAGCCCCTTAGACTTAAGACGGATAATGGCCCTGCTTATACTTCCCATGGTTTTCGCGCCTTTTGCGCACAAATGCAGGTTGCCCACACCACCGGATTGCCCTACAATCCTCAAGGACAAGGTATAGTGGAAAGTGCTAATAGAAGCATAAAAGAAATGCTTCAAAAACAAAAAGGGGGAATTGCTGAGTCCGCGTCCCCCAGGGAAAGACTTTCTCTTGCGCTCTTTACCCTTAATTTTTTAATTCTAAATGACAACGATCAGTCTGCCGCAGATCGGCATATGACAAGAGACTCCATGGATACTAAAGACATGGTTATGTGGAAGGATGTTATTAATAATAAATGGTATGGACCGGATCCGGTAATAATGAGATCCAGGGGAGCTGTTTATGTTTTTCCACAGAGTCAAGAAGTACCTCACTGGGTGCCAACGAGACTGACCAGGCCGGTGGAGACTGCAACAGAACCCCCTCTTGAAGATGCAGCTGATCTTCCTGCTGTTAGCAACAGTGCTAATAGCAATCCCTGTGATAGCTAAACCGATGATGCTGTGGGCTGTTACAATTTACTGACTGGATTGCCTCTGCGGTGTCCTTTTCCAAAGAGTGGGTGGGAGTCGGAATGTTTTTAGCCTGCTGCTTGGGAGGATGCGTTGTCTGCCTATGGTTGGTCTGTCGCCTTCGAGCCCAAACCAGAAGGGACAAGGTTGTTATCTTGCAAGCATTAGCCGCTTTGGAGAGTGGATCCTCACCCCAGATTTGGCTGTCGGCCCTAAGAGGCAGTTAAGCCTTACCATTCTGCATAGCCTTAGCACCCCGAGGGATCAGGGGATCCCATTGCACCGGGACAGGTATGCAATTTGCAATTTGGGACAGGGTGCAAGGCAAGTGCACTGCACTTGAGGAGATGGTTCTCATCTCCTCAAGAAGAGCATGCTGGGTTGCAAGTGGGTTGATGCCCAAGATCCCACCTCTGCAAAAAAGGCATCGGACGGGCCTGGTCATCACTGGGGAAGGCGCGCCCCTCAGGCGAAGGCCAGTGCAAGGTCCTAATGTCTTAGACAGAGGCCCAACCTCTACTCTTACCTGTTGCCATAAAACAAAGAAGGGGGAACTGTAGGGAGCCGAGGCGAGACTCCGCCCACTCCCTTGCAGCTTTGAGGTAACCACCCCAGACGGTGCTTGGCGGGACGCCTGGGCTGTGCGCGTGCGCGAGCCAGGTAGAGTCCCCAGCCAATCCCATGACACCTGGTGACGGTGAAAGGCAGGCGACCAACAATAGAAAGACCCGCGTTCCGATTCTCCTATATAAGCGGCTGTGTTTCGGGTGCACGCTCTCTCGCGCCCAAGCTCTCCTACAACTAAAAGGCTCTCCAATAAAGCGTGATCTGAGAAGACTCCTGGTGTGGTGGTCGTTTTTCCTCGCTGGTCGAGTAGACGGTCGCTACAGAGAGGCAGGAAAGAAAAAGACAGATTTATGAGGACAGAGGAAGGGAGAAGGGAAGAGAAGATGAAGAGAAGAAGAAAGAGAATAGGAAAAGAGGAAGAAGAGGAAGAGATGAATAGTCTGGAGGGAAGTTACCTGGAAAAGGGGAGAGAGGAAATGGGGAGAAAGAAGAGAGAGAAAAGGAGACACAGAGAAAATCACCCAGTTCAAGTGCCAGTACCAGCACACACTCACAAATACATACCCACAACAAAAAGAAAGGAATGGAAAGGACTGAGAAAATAAGGAAAATAACACTATTTCCCTTCCCATCCACCCTCTTCACTGGAGACTGGTCCATGTGGAATTCAGGAGTCCTTAGCTTCATCTTCTCAGCTGTCTTTCAGCATCAGTGTCAACCTTGCCTATCAGGAAGGTGCCCATCCTTTGCCCTCTTTTGTTCTGCATTGCTTCTTCTCAATGGAATACATTCTCAACCTGTTAGCTGTGCTCTATTCCCCAAATAATCCTGAGCTGGATCATTGATCCAACAGAAGTCACAGCCCACCTTCTGCTGCAAATCTCATCAGCTGCTTTGCAGGCTCAGCCTCCTGACCCTTGTGCACACATAGCAAAATCAGGTGTGCCGAAATCCTCCCTATTACATGCTTGTCAGCTGAGGCAGCATCAGACAAAAGCACTTGCTATGTGGAAATCTAATGCCGCTGGAGAAGCGAACACAAATAACCCAGTGATGGATCATATCCAAACATACTGAATTTCTGCTCATGTCCCAATACAGTCATATCAAGCAGGGCCTATCCATAGGCAAAGTCCATCCAGGCCCCGTCCATCCACAGGCACCAATATATCTCCATGCTCTCTCATGTATCTTGCTGCTCCTTCCTAGGATTCTCCACCTGGTGCTGAAAGGAAGGGTAATGTTTTAATTCATAAAGTTTGTGGAGCTAAAACTGGGCTCTGGATGTTCAGAAGGTTCTAATATTTTAGACTCAGGTCTCCCAGTAATCTTTTTTCCCTAGGGGAACAAAATGTACTTTGCTATTTCTCATGAGGCCTAGAGACTTCAACAGAGAAAAGCCAAGAGAAAGGAAGCACTGTGCTGAAGCATGGTGCCCTGCAGAAGGGGTGACACCTGGGGGCCTCTGAGGGGACTCCCAGAATCTCTATCAAGATATCCCAATTCTCAGTGCAGACAGTCTTGAACAGTATACATGCCTTGCCTCTCTATTGATTGTACACACTATCCCACAACCCCCTTCAACATCCATTTGTAACTTGTCCCTCACACAGCTGTCCCCCAGACAAGTACACAAATCCCTTTTTCCACATTAGAAAAGCCAACCTGTGTCTCACCAGATGAACAAGGTCAAAAGTACTGCCATGTATGTATGGTTCTAGACGGAAATCCTAACTATTCCAGAACTTCACACCCAGAACAGAGTACTTAAAGCCAGCAAAAACACAGCATAGAAATGTAGGCTTGGCATCTAATCTTCAATAATGGAGCTAAAAAGATAGAATCGAAGAAAGACAGCCTCTTCAGTAAATGGTGCTGGCAAAATTGGTTAACTACTTGTAGAAAACTAAAGCTAGATCCTTATATATCATGCTGCACAGAATCAACTCCCAATGCATCAAAGACCTCAGAGTCAAAGCAGACACTCTGAAAACATTACAGGATAGAATAGGAGAAACCCTAGGTCTCCTTGGCACGGGTCCAAATTTTTTTAATAGAGACCCAGAAACTCAACAAATCAAAGAAAGGTTGGACAAATGGGAGTGCATGAAATTGCAGAGCTTCTGCATGGCAAAGGACATAGCTAGCAAGATCAATAGAAAGCCCATGGATTGGGAGAAGGTCTTCATACAACGGACAAGGGTCACATAACTAAAATATACCTGGAACTCAAAAAATTAAATCCCCGGGGCTGAGAAGGTGGCTCAGTGGTTAAAGCGCTTGCCTTGCATGCCTGAGGCCCTGGGTTCGATTCCTCAGCACCACATAAGCAAAAAGAAAAAAGCCGGAAGTGGCGCTGTGGCTCAAGTGGTAGAGCGCTAGCTTTGAGCTGAAGAGCTGAGGGACAGCGCCCAGGCCCAGAGTTCAGGCCCCATGACCGGACCCAAAAAAAAAAAAATTAAATCCCCCAACAACAAATCTTCAAAGAAACAACTGCCCAACAATTAAGTCGGCTAATGACTTAAAGAGAAACTTCTCTGAAGAGGAAAGAAGTATGGCCAATAGACACATGGCCAATAGACACATGACCAATTGACACACCTCCCTAGCCATAAATGAAATGCAAATCAAAACAACATTGAGATACCACCTCACCCCAGTTAGGATGGCTAAAATCAAGAACTCTAATAACAACAGATGCTGGAGTGGAACTTTACTGCATTGTTTTTGGGAGTGTAAACTTGTCCAACCACTTTGGATAGTAGTATGGAGGTTCCTCAAAAGACTCCACATAGACCTCTCCTATAACCCAGCATTCCCACTTTTGGGCATTTACCCAAATGCTCACAAACAATACCACACTAAAGCTACTAGCGAAACTATGTTTACTGTAGCATTATTTACCATAGCTAAGATATGGAACCAACCCAGATGCCCCTCAGCAGATGAATGGATCAAGAAAATGTGGTATATATACACAATGGAATTCTATGCCTCCATCAGAAAGAATGACATTGCCCCATTTGTTAGGATATGGTAAGACTTGGAAAAGATTATATTAAGTGAAGTAAGCCAGGCCCAAAGAAACATAGGTCCCATGGTTTCCTTTATTTGCAATAACTAGTATATATCTGAGTCAAGCAGAAACAGTCAGATAAGTTGATGTAATGGGGAAATGAACCCTAAGGTATGTATTCAAATGTTTTTTTTTCTTTCATGGGATTGTTTCTAACACATAAGATTATTTCTTTGTTGCTTTGTATGTCCCTCCCCAACAGTATAACCCGTGCTTTCACTGTATTTGATGTTGGTATAATTTGTGGAGGGGAAGGAAAAAAACAAATCTTTTAAATAGGGAATACAGGTGGACTTATTGCAACAATGCGATGTACAAGTCGTTATGTTGAAAACAAACTTTACAACTTTGGCAGAGTAGGGGTGAGGGGAGAGGAGGATTGGAGGAGGTAGGATTGACTGGGGGGGCGGAGGAAGGATGGGAAGGGATGTGAGGGGAGACAAAGGAGGAGACTACAATGCTTGATAAGAAATGTACTCATTATCTTGCCCATGTAATTTTAACCCCTCTGTACAGTATTTTCACACACAAAAAAAGAAATGCAGGCTTGGAGGTTGGAATCAAGTGGTAGAGCACCTGTGATGTACATGCAAACTGAAAGAGAAAGAGAGGAGAGATAGAGACAGAGACAGAGGCAGAGAGACAGATTCATTCAAATATCTGCTCATGTGTAGACACAGTCATCCCAGGCCTGGTCCATCCACAGATATCACTATATATCCATGCTTTTTCAGGTCTCTTGTTTTTTAACATGTTTATACACCTCTACCTGAAAGGAAAGAAAATTAGCTTAATTCATACACTTTTCCAGTGTAACCAGGGACTCTGTTTGCTCAGAATGTTCTCAAATTTGAAACTCAGCTCCCTCAGCACTCTGATTCCCATTAGAGAAATTTGGACTCCCAGGGCAGTTGCAATTGTAAGTAACCTGTGTAGGAAATCGGGTCTTTAAAATTTACTATTTTTTTTTTTTACTGTGAGTAAATAAGTCTGAAATAAGGGACTTTTGGATGATGGCATAATGTTAGAATGGTGATTAGGTGTAGACAGAACACACAAGAAACTGCATTAAAATGGAGGAAAGTTGGGGCAGAAACTACTCTCATGGTCCATGGAGACAGTTCTATTTTCCCAATGAAGATGTGCCCTTGAGTTTCGACCCAGCCAGAGTAAATAGTGTTCTCAGGAGTTGTACACAGTCACCTAGAGACTGCCAAAGGAGAAACGAGTCCAGGATGCCACCTTCCCCTAAGATCCCCCTGAAGCCCAAGGGCCTCACTTTAAACCTAAGTAAACAAACTAGGTAAATAAGTAGGAAAATATGCAACATATCTGGAAGGTGAGATGATGACCTACTGCAGCATTTGGGACACAAACACCTTAGTGTTCGGAGACAAATGGGAAAAGTTGTTTAATAAAGTGACATTACTTGAAAGTAAGGGATTGAGGTGTATTCACCAAGCTCAGAAGGTACAGACAGCTTGAGGCCACATTTCAGCCTACTTTTCAAAATTTAAAAGTCAGCTCCTTGTCAGCTGTCCTTTCACTAGAAAGAATGCTAGCTGGAGAACCCCCTAGCTATGCTAGGACTATGCCTGGCTATGCTGGATTGAGACCTTTGCTGAGGATTCTGGGCACACAGCAGTGTGAACTTCCTGTATGACTCCCTCCCCTCCTGCAGCTCTTCAATTCCACATCTCTCTGATTTTCCACACCCTAGTGCTGTGGCAGAGTTCTGCACATCTTTCTCTGGAACAGCTTTGTTCTTAAGCTGTGGACATTAGTTTTTGGGCTTCACACAGTACCAGAGTTTGTGAAAAATGGTGACTATCCTGTGAGCCACACTCTTCTAGCCCCATCACTTATTCCATCTGGAGGCTATGGATTCCCCGTGTGGCTGCCAAGAGGGAAGGGCATTTTCAACCAAGTGTCAACTCTCTAGTCTGCTCAGCCAGCTAAAAGAATCCTGGCCCCAGATTAAGCTAGTACTGGAGCTTTGTGGGGAGCAGAGTGGAAGGACAGGCAGACTAGGACCTTGGCCTCTCTTCAGAGGCAACTGTTTGTTATCATCTGGCAATTGAAATTCTGAGGGCAAACTGAAGGTGTTAAGTTGTGCAGCGAAGCTGACTCCCCTTCATTGAGAGAGGGCTAGTGCAAAGTTCCTGAGGAGTTGTACACAGTGGAATAGCTAAAGTCATCATTTTCCACTCCACACTTCTGGCACTCTCTTTTTAGTTTTCTTGGATGACCAGATAAGTACTCATGGCTTCATTGAATGCCCTGTCCTGGATTGCCTTTTCAATGTCAGCTATATTGTACCCCATGTCACACAGAACTGTGACACTAATGGAGTCCAGCTTGCTGGGCAGTGGCTCATCAGGAAGCAGGCCAAACCCCACATCTACAGCCAGCCATGGGTTTCTCAGTGACATCCACAGTCAGCAGTTTGGAAAGTAGATTGTGTCTCTTCGCAGATAGATAAAAGGGAGCTGTGTACATGGCCTCAAGGATGTGTAGCCATGTCTGCCATCTTCCTCCCTTCAAATGGGAACTTTCCTGTTGTCCTCACATACAGAAGCATACCTGGGATCTAAATGTCCTGTTTATAGACATCATACATTTTGTAAAGGAACATTTCACGAGGTCTGAATATCAAGGCTCCACAAAACCCCTTTAGCAACTGCCCCAGCAACACCGTGATGCTCAGCCCCAAATCACTGACTTTGGCATTGCATTTGCCATCCAACAGGATGTTCCTGGGCTTCAGGTATCTGTGTGTGATTTCGTTCTTGTGAAGGTATTGCATAGCACTCACCATCTGCTTGAACAGCCTCCTGGCTTCATAATTGACTAGGTGGTGGCAGGAGGATTTGCCAGTCAACCCTATCCTGTACTGGCTGTTTTTACTACATTTTGTCACAACTCACTTTCAAGGCCTTTTGAGTCAGGGTGGGTGGAGTTCCTGCCTCTTGTCTCTTGAAGGGTTATTCATTTGCTTTGAAATTAAAATGTCATCAATTTGAAATTATTTACATTGTTTCAAAACCAAACAAATTGATGTTCGTATGTTTTTTGGTCATGTGCGGGCTTGAACTCAGGGCCTGGGCACTATTCCTGAGCTCTAATGCTCAACCACTTTGAGCCACAATGCCACTTACAGTTTCCTGGTGGTTAACTGAAGATAAGTGTCTCATGGGCTTTCTACTCAGGGTGGCTTTGAACCTAGAACCTCAGATCTCAGTCCCCCAAGGAACTAGGATTACAGGTGTGAGCCACCAGTACCTGGCACAAATAGGATTTTAAAAAGATGCCAAGTTTAACCTTAGGATAAGACCATGAGGTCCGAAGGGCTGAGACCTTACCATAACTGTTGCTGAGTAGTTCAAGTTCTTGTCTGCCATTGCTCTGTAAAGGACTCTCTGTTTATCTGAGTTTGCCCATAGCAATGTTTTTATTTTGTATTTTATTTCATTTTTAAAAGGTTTCAGTGACATTATTTTCCAAATATGTTTATGGAACAGCCACCATTGTCAATTGCCGGAAGTGGAAAAGTTCCCAAGGTGTTATTCTTAATAAGTCATTACTAACTATTATGATGCAGGATGGAACTCTTAATGGCTCTTGAAGGAAGATAGAATCTTTCCTAATTAGGTTTTTATATTCTATAAGTAATTGTACAGGACTCAGAATGTGCGTTAGTGGTAGAGTGCTCACCTAGCATGCACAAAGCTCTGCTTTTGCTTCCTCAGTTCCACATACATAGAAAAGCCAGAAATGGAGCTGTGGCTCAAGTGGTAGAGTGCCTCAAGCAAAAGAAGCTCAGAGACAGTGCCAAGGCCAAGTTCAAGACCCAGGACTGGCAAAAAAAAAAAAGAGACAGGGGTAAATGATCTGAATAGAAATTTCCAAAAAGAAGAAATGCAAATAGGCAAAAATATATGAAAAAATGTCCAGTGTCTATAGCCATGCTGGAAAACTTTTAAAAAATCAAAATGATAGAAAGATAACACATGCTGGCCAGGATGAAGAGAGAACTCCTGTCAGACAGATTGTAAATTGATACAAGCATTATGGCAAACAGTTTGAAGGTCTCTAAATAAATACATGAACTCAAGTACAATTATAATATGTCTATTTCTAGATTATTTATAGCAGCTCAGGTATAGATTCAGTCTAAATGTCTATCAATGGAGAAATTGGTAATGGTCTCTCTCTTTCACACACATATATACATGCACACACACATACATACTCACACACACATACACACACACACACACACACACAAACACACACAAAGGAGAATTTTCCAAGCATAACAGTGATTGGAAAGCTATCATTTCGTGACAAATGGAAGCAAAGATTAAGTAAAGTTATCGAGACAAATGGCCCAGGATCGCTCAGATATGTAGAGAATAATGTTGACCATGGACTAGTGCTGGCCAGAGGTTGGGAAGGAGGGATGAAAAGGGGGAAGGTGAGGTTTGTTTGATCAGTGTGTGTCATGTCCTGTGTACGATTACTACTTGCTTATAAAAAGCATCAATATTAAGATAGTCATCTTCCATTTCCAGAAGAGAACCATTTCTCTCTGCCTAGATGACACCACTGCAGCCTAGGCCCCTGCCCCTGTCCCTAGCTGGTCTTCCCATTCCCCCTTCCCTGTCCCTCCCAAAATCATCCTTGTAAACACAACCCACAGCATACTATTCTCTGTCTGTTTATGAGTGTGGGTGGGTGCAAGCACAGGCCAATACGTGGGCTTGAAGTCCATGTTCAAGGTGAGTGCTCTACTCCTTAAGCCACAGCTCCACTTCCAAGTTTTCTGGGGTCATGCACTTTCCTACACAGGATAGATTTTAATAATGACCTGGCAGCAGCCAGCCATAGAATACTTTTTTATCTGCATGCATGTTGTTTTTACTGTAGCACCATTCACAATAATATAGGGTATCATTCAAGTGTCAATCACTGGACCAATAAAAAGACAGTACATACATATTGTAGTACATTATTCAGCCTAAAAAAATAAACAATAAATTTTCCTGGCTCTGGTGGCTGCTGCCTGTCATCCTAACTATACATGAGATAGGAGGATTGAAGTCAAAGCCAGCCCAGGCAGGAAAGTCCATGAGACTCTTACTTCAAATATCCATCAGAAAACCAGGAATGGAGCTGTGCCTCAAAGAGGTAAAGTGTTAGCCTTGAGCTAAATGCTCAGGGACCACTTACTGGCCCTAATTCAAGCACCAAAAAGGAACCAGAAAAAAGAAACCAACACTCAGACACTATGGATGGAACTGGAGGACACTCAGTTTCATGAAGTAATACAGGCAGAGGAACACCAATATCAAACATACCCTTTCATATTGGAAGAAATGTGGCTTTAGAATAGACAGGAGAACTACAGGACATTGTTGAAGCATGATGGGTCACCCCTCTGCCCACAGCCTCCTTTGGTGAAGGAGGCTTCTCTGATCCTGTCTCTCTCCACTGAGCCCAGGCTTCCTTGCTGCAGCCACACTGGCATTTGTACTGTACCAGCTGGGGGCCACTGCTATTCCAACTGCCTGGAATGCTTTTCCCAACACCCAGCTGCTCAATCCCCTATCCTTCCCCAAAACCCCCTTGCCAAAAAGGTCTCCTCTGATACTTAAAAATAAAACCTTGTGCACATGTGTACACAACACACATCTGCAAACGCACAAAAACATAGAGTATTTCGAACACTCATCCTGAATTTTTCTGCCTTAATCTTCATTTTCATATATACTATGTGGTATTTTTGTAAAGTTTGGGTATTCTCATTCTCCATGCTTGAGTGTAAACTCACAAAGAGAGGTATTTTTATGCTGTTCCCAGCATTCTGTCAGTCTTCAGCATGATGTGACTGATCCTGTGGGCACTCAGTAAATGTCCATTGAATGAAAGCCTACCTATTCCCTCACACACTTATTCAACAAGTATACTGCCATACATGGTCAAAGCTCTTTCCCACTGTTTTCCCATGACTCCTCTCCACAGCCCCTGTCACCCTTGCCTCGTGGTCTCCCCACCTGTGTTTCCAAGCCCTTTGCCTGAAGTTTCTGCCCCTCAATCTTACATATGGAGATGGTGTACACACACCAAATAACCTGTTCCTCCTCTGGGAAGCCTTTCCATACATTAGGCACCCTCTCTACTGCTCTGGGACTACTAGAAACTAGCCTCAAGACAAACCCACTGACATGAACTGAAGTCTACTCCCTCATTTCAGGACGCCTGAGACAAAGAAAAAGAACTTAGAAACCATGGAAATTCACAGTTCTTCCCTCCCGACCCACCCACTTCACTGAACAATGATCCATGTGGAATTCAGGTGTCCCTAGTTTCCTACTCTCAGCTCTCCTTCAGCATTAGGGTCAGCCCTGTCTATCAGCAAGGTGCCCATTTCTTGTATACTTTTGGCTCTCAGTGCTTCTGTCACAAAAATCCTATCTTATTCTCTGGGAAGAGCTCTGTTCCCTAAATAACCCAGAGGTATACCCTGTTTCACTGGGAGCCTCAGTCTTCTCCTGCTGCAAATCTCATCAGTCTGCCCTACATGCTCAGCCTCTTGACTCCAGTGAACATACAGCAGAGGTCCAATGTGTCCAATTCCTCCTCATCACACACCTGTCACCCAAAGGCAGAATCACCCTCAGTACTTCCTCTGTGTCCTCTAATGTCCTGCTGAACAAATATCCCAGTGGTGGAGGTTCATATCTAATCTTACTGAAGTTCTGCTCATGTCTGCATGTACTCATCTCCATCCACATGCTCCTATATTTTCATTCTTTCTTAGGTCTCTTGCTCATTCAAAGGTTTCTCCACCTCTAGTTGATAGGAAGGAAAAGTATTATATTTCCTACATTTTTTGGTTCAAAAATGGGCTCTGGAGGTTTATAGTGTGGCAATATTTGAAACAGCTTCCTCCACACTATGTGCCCTAGGACAATAATCAGGCCCTACTCTTCTTCCATAAGACCTAGAGGCTTCCCCTGAGAACTGCCAGGGAAAAGGAAACACCATGTCCAAAGCCTGCTGCTCTGGGGAAGGGGGGTGTCAACTGGAAGCATCTTTGGGGACTCAAAGGGTCTCTCCTAAGAATCTGACATGTCTCAGTGCTGAAACCCTTGTATTATGGAAATGTAATTCTCTGTCCATTTTCCACAGCAGCCCAACCCAACACCCTTTCCTTCCCCCAAACATTTCTAAGTTGTCCCTCATACAAGTATACAAATTCCTTTTGTAATTACAGAGAAACCAACCTGTGCTGTACCAGATTCACAAATTCTAGGTGCTGGAGGTTCACCTGTATAATCCTAACTACTGCACACGCTGACACTGAGAAGACTGTAGATAAAGCCAGCTTGAGCAGACTCCATGTCCAACTCAGTAGAAAATCAGGACTAGAAGAGTGACTCCACTGGTAGAACATCAGCCAGAAACACATTCACACTCAAGAGAGAGAAAGGGAAAGAGGGGGAGAAGGAAAATGGACAGAGAGAAAAACAGAGGGACATGCATACATACCTAAAGACAGAGAGACAAAGAGACAAATTCAGGAGAAAGGATTGAGTGAGAAGAAATGGGATAGGGAGAAGAGAAAGATTAGAGGGAGGAGAAAAGGAGAGGGTGTAAAAAAGGAGAGATTAAAGACATTAGAGGGGAGGAGGGCCCAAGGAAAGGCCACAGAGGGAAAAGGACACTGAGAAAGAGAAAAAGAACAAAGTTCAAGCCAGCACACTCCCAAATGCATACACACAACAAACAAAAAGACAAGAAAAAGCATTGAGAAATCATGGAAATTAATAGTACTTCCTTCCCCACCCACCCTATTCACTGAACACTGTTCCATGAGTTCAGCATTCCTTACATTCCTCCTCAGGTCTCTTTCAGCATCAGTATCAACCCTGTCTTAAACCAGTTATGCATCCTTTGCCTATTTGGACCCTTATTGCTTCTCTCACAGGAAACCCATCTCATTCTTTGAGAATAGCATTGCTTCCCAAATACCCCTGAGCATTACCACTGATCTATCAGGAGCTCCAGCCCTCTTCTTACTGCTAATCTCATTAGTCTACTCTGCGGGTTCAGCCACCTGACCCAGTGTACACATAGAAAAGGCCAGGTTTGCCCAACTCCTCCCCATCACACACTTGGCACCCAAAGGCAATATCAATCCTCAGCACTGCCTCTGTGTGCAATTCTAATGCCCTGGGTGAACCAATACAAATATTCTAGTGTGAAGGCTCACATCTTACCGAATTTTGTTCTTGTGGGGAAGCAGTCATCCCAGGCCACCCAACCACGGGTGTGGTCCATATACAACCAAAGTCCATCCAGGCTATGTCCTTAAACAGATCCCAGTTTATCTCCATGATTCCTCAGGTCTCCTGTTCCTTGATCACCTCTAGCTGAAAAGAAGGGAATGTATTTTAAATCATACACTTTGTGATTCCAAAAATGGCCTCTTGATGTTCAGAATGTTCAAATATTTAAACTTGGCTCTGATAGCATTCTTTATTCCCCAAGGAGAAAAATTGGGCTCTGCTAAAGTCTTTACTGGGAAACAGATGCACCATGTACAAGCTGGGTGCTCTGGGAAAGGGGGCCTCTCTGGGGACTCATAGAGTCTCCACTAAGAATCTGACACCTCTCAGTGTACTTGTACAGTGCACATGTCATCCTTCCCTGTCCATTTACACCAACCCATCACCCCTTCCTTCCACAAACAATTTTTTTTAATTTAATTTAATTTTATTTGTGAACATACTGTACAGAGGAGTTACAATTACATGGGCAGGATAATGCATACATTTCTTACCAAGCATTGCAGCCTCCTCCTTTGTTTACCCTTCACATCCCTTCCCAGCCTCCCCCCTAACCCCCAATCCCAATCCTTCTCCTTCCCCCCCTCCCCCCCTACACCGACGTTGTAAAGCTCGTTTTGGACATGACAACTTGTACTTCTCCTTGTTGCAACAGGTTCCACAAACAATTGTAAGGTGACTCTTACACAGCTGTCCCTCACATAAATACACAAATCCCCTTTCAAAATAGAGAAACTAACCTTTGCCACACCAGATTAACAAAGCCAATTGCATTCCCTGATGCTGTAGGCTCTTGTCTGTAATCCTACCTATCTCCCAAGGTGACACCTTGAAGACTGCATTTACAGCAAGTCTGGGAAATCTCCATCTTCAAGGAAATAGAGAAATGCAAGCCTGAACTGTAACTCAAGCAGGAGAGAACCAGACATAGCCATGAAAACTGAGAAAGAAAAAAAGAGGAAGACAGAGAGGGAGAAAGGGAAAGAGGGAAAAAAGGGAGAAGTGCACAGAGAGAGGAGGAGTGAGGGAGGTGGATGGAGAGAGAGACAGATTCAAGGGCAGGGAGAGAGTGAGAGGGAATGGTAGAGGGTAGTAGTAGAACATCAAGAAGAGGAACAGGAGAAGTAGAATAGGAGTAGTTATGGGAGGAATGAAAACAAAGGAAGAAAAATGGTGGGCAGGGGCAGGGAGAAGGTGAGAAAAGTGGAGAGAGAACAGAGAAGGCAAAGGAAATAGAGCATAAGAAAAAAAGCACTGAGGTGTAGCAGCACACATTCACAAACACATACACACAACAAACAAAAGGAAAAAAATAAAAGAATAGGAATTGAGAAATCTTACAAATCAATAGTTAATTCCTTCCCAACCACTGTCTTCACTGGGTGGAAAATGTCTAGTGTGCCCGACCAGCTAAAAGAATCTAGGCCCCAAATGTAGCTGGAACTGGAGCTCTGCAGGGTGTAGAGTGGAAGGACAGGCAGACTGGCACTTCGGGCTCTCAAGAGGTAACTGAAATTTTGAGGACAAGCTGAAGGTGTTATATCCTGAAGAAAAAGTGACTCTTTTTCGTGGAGAGGGCTGGTGGGATTGTCATCAGGAGGTGTGCATGGTGGACTAGCCAAAGGCATCGTTTTTTATTCCACACTTCTGGTATTCTCCTTCAAGTTTTCTTGGATGAGCAGGTAGGTGCCCATGGCTTCATTGAATGCTCTGTCCTGGAATGTCCTTTCAATACCAGCTAGGGTGTACCCCATGTTGCCCATGACTGTGACAATAATGGGGTCCAGCTTGCTGGAAAGTGGCTCATCAGGAAGCAGGCCAAATCCCACACCTAGAGTCAGCCATCAGTGCTCCATTATCTCCTCAATAGCAGGCCTCAGATTGAAGCCCACAGTCAGCAGTTTAGGAAGGAGATCATGTCCCATTGCAGTTGGTAAAGGGGACCGGTGTACCTGGCCTCTAGGATTTGTTTCCGTATCTGAGTCATTTTATTCCCCTCAAATGGGAACTTTCCCATTGTCATCATATACAAAAGCACGCCTAAGTTCCCAAATGTCCACCTTGTACCCATTGAACATGTTCTGTAGGTACATTTCAGGGGGTGGAATAGCAAGGCTCCACAAACCCCCCTTTAGCAACTTCCCTGTCACCCTGATGCTAATGACAAAATCACTGACCTTGACATTGCAATTGGTATCCAATAGGACGTTGTCGGCCTTCAGGTCTAGTGTGCAATTCTGTTCTCATGAATGTAGTGAACATCACTCGTGATCTGCTTGAACAATCTCTTGGCTTCATATTCTAATAGGTGACTGCAAGGGGATTTATTGCCCCACCCCAAGAGATAGCCCCGAGTGTCCAGCTCAGTGACAAGGTACACACAGTCTTCATCCTCCATCACCTGGAACAATAGTATGATGTGTGGGTGATATACACTCTTCACAATGGCTACTTCATTTTCTATCTCATGGCTTTTTAGATCGTTCTTTGGGAGAACTTTGACTGCCACTGTGGTGTCTGTGAGGCAGTGATGGGCCAGCTTCACATAGCCACAGCTGCCATAACCGATGATCTCTGTCAAGTTGTACTGTCCAATGACAGTGATCTCCTCCTCCTTTGGGGAGGAACTAAAGTTGTACATTAACATCTTGCCCCTGGGATGGCAAGTGATCAAGCTTAAGAATTACCTAAGATGATCTCAATGAAGTTGACAACTAATAAATCTTAAGAAACGGAAGGTAAACTACTAACAAAGTAAACACAACCCCCAGATGAGTAAATGAATTCCCCAAACCCAAACAACACAACCACCACCCCCCCCACACCCAATGAAAGTAACCAAGTAGCTCTAGGTTAGCGGGTCACCAAGTAAAAGCTCCCAGTGCTGTAACTGAAAAAGCTGGAGAGAAGCTGCCTCATATGTACCCTGCTGGGCACGCCTCACAATGCCCTGTGATGTCGGGGGAAATGGACCAATCACAAGTCAGGCCATTGACATCAGTGAGGAAGTGAACCAATCAGAGCCCAGTGCACACCCTCTGGCAGTTAGGTACTTGGGCCAGGAAGTCTGTTGCCAACAACACTGGGCACATGGGAGGATGCTCTTACTGCTACCATGACAGCCATGTGGGAACCATGAGGACATTGGCCAGTGGCCCTCATCTTCGGGGTTGGGCATCCTAAGAAAACCCCTGTGAGGACATCACCCAGTGGGGTATTGATGAACCCCAGAGAGTGAGACAATCCATGGAGGCACAGTGAGAAGTGAACAAAAGAAATTTATTTACACTATTTACACCAGAAAGGTGTCTTGAGACTACCTTGTCCTGGGTTAGATACCCAGAACCAAGAGCAGCCTCAACCACCAAACCTCCAATAGGCAGTCCTGACACTCCAACCTTTATTGGTTGGTCTGCAAACCACAAATTAGTCGGTCCACAAACCTACAAACCTCAGATCTCCAAAGCTCCAAACCTCCAAAGGGGAAGGCTTTTCCCTTTCTTCCCTTCTTCCCCCACATGCAGACCTCTCCACTGTCCACAGGCCTCTCTAGAGGATGGTCCCAAATGGCCTCCAGAGGAGGCCCCGAATGACCTCCATAGGAGGTCCCAACAGGTCCCTCCAGGAGGTCCTGAGTGACCTCCGGAGGATGTTCCAAATGTCCCCTCAAGAAATCCCTGAAGGGCTGGGAAGGTGGCTCAGTGGTAGAGCGCTTGCCTTGCATACTTGAGACCCGGGTTCGATTCCGCAGCTCCATATAAGCAAAAAGAAGAATAGCCGGGGGGCTGGGAAGGTCGCTCAGTGGTAGAGTGCTTGCCTTGCATGCATGAGGCCCTGGGTTCGATTCCTCAGCACCACATACACAAAAAGAAAAAAGCCGGAAGTGGCACTGTGGCTCAAGTGGTCGAGCACTAGCCTTGAGCTGAAGAGCTGAGGGACAGTGCCCAGGCCCAGAGCTCAGGCCCACAACAGGACTACAAAAAAAAAGTCCCTGAATAGCTCCTCGAGAAGCCCCAAAGGACCTCTCAAGGAGGTCCCAAGTGGCCCCTCGAGAAGCCCCAAATGGCCTCTCAAGGCTTGCCCTGTCCTCCACAAGCCTACCCTGCCCTACTGCAGCAGGCTTTCCCCTCCTGCCATCTCTCTCCCTCCACTCCCACTCCTCTCCTTCCTCCACACTCAGTTCCTGCCTCAGGACTCCTGGTCTTTCCCTTCTCTCCTCTCTTCAGGACACCTGGTCTCCTCTGGACTCCCCTCTCCACAGGAGTCCAGTTGTCCTCCGGACTCTTCCCTTCTCCCTCCCAATGTGTTTTCCCCCTAACGTCCTCCCTGGCCTTGGAGCATGCAGCCTATATACACCCAGATAGGCTGCAGCCCTGTCCCACAGTCAGGTTTCAAACTGACATTAGTGCTCATCCCCCAAGCTGCCCAAGTCCAATTCCAATAGGCAGCTCACTATGTGCATGTCTCCAGGAGCATGCCCCTCCCCCTTTTGGTGGCATGCTCCACCCCTTTCAGTGGCATGTCCCAGCCATGGCACGCCCCTCCAGTGCCCCTTGGGGTGGTGACATCAGTCTCTCAATACCCTGCTCTATCCAGGGGCTGGGTCTGTGGAGTTGTGAGGCTTGAATCTTGATGCCGCTCCCCTTCCAGCAGGCTGGACCATGGGACAACACTATTGGCCCCCGCTGATTTTTGGGGCACCACGGGTTATTACAGAGACTATCCTTGTACAGAAATTATAACACTGTCCTTTTCACATAGCATGGTCTACATCTAATTGCAAGGGAGCCTGAGATATGGAGATTTTGTAACGATTCAACTCAAAAATGTCTTTCCACTTGAGAAGAGAGACCAGACATCCAAGATGAAGTCATAGTTTTGTCCACATCTGCCATTCTCATTTCTGATTCCAGTTTGAATTGGTTCCTGTGATGCTTTGTACCTCTTTTTTACTGTTTTTGATTCGCTTAATCACTTTTTTCAATCTTTATTTATCCCTCACAGGTTAGAAATAAAGTATCTTGCTTTTACATTTTTTAGTACCATTGTCTCAGATTTTAATATGTCTATAATTGTTCTAATAAAAACCATACACAAAATATGTCTTATCTCAGAGGCAGACTCCTATTTTATGGACCATGGACCTGAAGTTTATTTCATTTGAGAGGTCTTTTATTCTTTATTTCATTTATTTATTCATTTATTTTTGGCCATGGAGCTTGAACTCTGGACAGACCTGGGTGCTGTCCCTCAGTTCTTCAGCTAAAGCCTAACACTCTACCACTTGAGCCACAGTGCCACTTCTGGTTTTCTGGTGGTTTATTGGAGATAACAGTATCATGGTCTTTCCTAGCTGGGCAGGCTTTCAACTGCTATCCACACATCGAAGCCTCTTTAGCTAGGATTTTACACATGAACCACCACTACCCAGCAACTTGAGAGTTCTTTTTAAGGGAAAATAATTAATGATTTGTCAGGCATTGGTGGCTCCCACCTGTAATTCTAGCTACTCAGGAGGCTGAGACCTGAGGATCTTGGTTTGAATCCAGCCTGGGCAGAAAAGTCCATGAGACTCTTCTTGAAAATGACAAGATAACCTCAAGTGTCCCTATGCCTCAAAGTGGATGAGAGCTAGCCTTAAGCAAAAAAAAATCTCAGGGACAGCACTCAGCCCCTATGTTCCAGTCCCAGGACTGGCAACAACAGCAGCATTAAAAAGGAGCTGGGTGTAATAAAGCCTTATTCACAAACACAGAATGCAGAAGGTAGAGGCAGGAGGTTCAGAGATTGAGGCCATCTTGGCCTTTATAGTGAGTTACACTTCAACCTGGACTACATAGCAAGATTTAGTTCTAAAAAAAAACCCTCTTCCCCCTAAAACATGCAGGAAGTTCACTTACAGATGAATCTCAGAGAGCTGTTCCTCCATAACCCTATTTCATTTTGTCAAATATTGTCACCTACTACTTCATTCTTTCTTTTTCAAAAAGTCTCCATAAGTAGTTGCTGACAGTTATCATTGTTGGGTCATACATGAGGGTTATTTAGACATCCCAACATATACTTTTTCCCTATTCTTGATTCTTTGAATTCTCTCCCCCCTTCCTTTCCTTTGTTTACCCTTCCTTTTCTTTACTAGTTCCTCCTTTTCTCTTCATGTGCTTGTTGTAATAATTCATCCCTTTTGTCTGTCCCTTCCTTCCTTCCTGAGATAGAATTGGGTGATATAGCGCAAACTATTCTGGAATTTATGTTCTCGCTGCCTCAGTGTTCTGACTGACAGAAATACAGGAGTACACTGGCATGACTGGAAAATTCCAAATGGTAGAAAATACTGGACCATTATCTTTTTTCCATAAAGTTCTCCCTAGATTCCCTAGACTCTTCACAGACATGAGGCTGTTTCATGTCTTATATGTCTCTTAGGCTCTTTTCTGAATTTCCTTTTTTGTTTCCTGTCCCATTCAGTGGCCCTTAGCCTTGGGGTGGTTCCAACCAATGCCAGGCATACCCAACCCTCCCTGGGACCAAGTATCTTGGGCACAGGCTCATTCAGGCACTAAATATGACAGAGCATAGATGAAGTGTACATAGTCCCTTCCTTTCAGGACCCATGAGCCTATTAGCTGAGCAGATCCCCTTAAGGGAACACACTCTGAAAGGAAGTTCCAGATCAAAACCATACCAATCTCGACAATCCCTTGCAATCTCACATTTTTCTGATATTGCCATGTCTAGTTATTTCTAGTGAATAGAACATGGCAGAAATGAGAGATATCATTGTTCAGATTGCAATATAAATAGCCGTTGCTCTCACAGTAGGATCTCTTTCTCTTGCTCTCTCTTGCTCTCTCCTTCTCTCTCTCCTTCTCCTATACTCTTTGCCCTGGGTGAAACAAATGCATGTGTGAGCAGTCTACGGAGAAGGCTCCATGACAAGGAGCTGCAGCTCCAGATGACAGCTGGAAGACATGAGTGGGAAGCAGTCAAGCCTGGAAGTGACTCTGACTTAAGTCCAGGTTTTGAATCTATCTCTTTTGGTTTCTGAATAATAATCAGCTGGGCACAACTTCCCCAATGAGAAAATAATACCCAAAGGTGGCAGGTGGCCATTCCTACAGACTATGCAGAAACCATGTCCAGAATGGCAAAAAGTAGACTTTTTTCCAAGTCTTTGATGCCTTGGCAGACAGTCTCCTCCAGCGAAGTCTCTCATTCCTATCATGCAACAGAACCAGGCTGCTGCATCTTTCCACTGCAGATGAGTGCCCTGCAGTGATTTAAACAATGGCCAGAAAAAGGATGAGACCACCTTGGTAAAATGCATCCAGCTGTAACAAGGATGTTACATTCTGAAGTCTCTTTACTGCATGTAGGACCAGATACTGTGGTTCCAAATAGCATGCCCTTTGGCTTTGTGAGACAGAAATCTTGACTTCCATCTAGAAAGATGGGCAAAGAAAAAGAAGGTCCTTGGCTAGGTTTCTCATGACAGAGCAGTTTGATACCAGATGAGGCCAAGAGTCACAGGTACTATATCTCTGCAGAAACCTGTCCCCAAAGAAGAGTGATGGATGGAAGTCAGCTCAGAGAGAATGAGTGAGTTTCAAAGTAGTGCTTACTAGCATCTTGGGATGGCCCCTGGCTTCTGGCTTGATTAACCATCTCTGCTAAGTGTGTCTGAAGATGTATAAGCACAGGCTTTCTAAACCATAGAAATAAATGATACACACAAACAAAAACTCCCACAGAGCAGGTTAAAGGTCAAGCTTGTCCATTCCAAGTCAATTGACCTGATTCAACACTTCAAGTATGTGCCAGGTGCTGGTAGCTCATGTCTGTAATCCTAGCTACTCAGTAGGCTGAGGATGGTGGTTTAAAGTC
This sequence comes from Dipodomys merriami, assembly GCF_024711535.1. Lineage (NCBI taxonomy): Eukaryota > Metazoa > Chordata > Mammalia > Rodentia > Heteromyidae > Dipodomys > Dipodomys merriami. The sequence goes on from NW_027203581.1 coordinate 38,165, forward strand.
AGTCTGGATAGGAAAGGCTGTGACAGACTTTTCTCCAAAAATCACTCAGAAAGCTAGAAGTGTCATGGCTGCTCAAATGGTAGAGTGCTTGCCTTGAGCTGAAGAGCTGAGGGACAGCTCCCAGGCCCAGAGTTCAAGTACTATGACTGAGAAAAAAAAAGAAGTGCCTATGAATCAATTCTTACATGTTGTTTTTCCCATATAGAAGATCTGTAAGAAGCCGGTGGTGGCTCACACCTATCCTAGCTACTCAGGAGGCTGAGATCTGAGGATCGAGTTTCAAAGCCAGCCCGCGAAGGAAAGTTCATGAAAGTCATCTCCAATAAACCACCAGAAAACCAGAAGTGGACCTGTAGCTCAAGTGGTAGAATGCTAGCCTTGAGCTGAAGAGCTGAGGGACAGTGATCAGGCCCAGAGTTCAAGCCCCATGACCACCAGAAAAAAGAAAAGAAAAGAAAAGAAAATCTGTATGAACACATCAGTAATGTTTTTTGCATGCAAAAAATGATACCTGTTGTTGCAGAGAATAATTACACATGTTTGAAATCTCCAAATCTTGATTTTCTATTATGTAAGGATCATCCAAATCTATCTTCACCAGTTCATTTTATTCTTAAGAATCATCCTAAGAATTGTGTTTTATTTATTATTATTCAACACACACACACACACACACACACACACACACACACACACACACACACACACACACACACACAAGACTGCAGCTTAAAATTACAAGTCAGGCATTTAAGTGTGGAATCTAGAATTGGAACCCAGCTCCAACCACACTCATGTCCACAACTCGATGAAGAGGAATGCAAGCAAGCAATTACTTGATGATGTTTTTGGTTAATTTTGCTGTGTACCACTTGAATAACAGCTCCACTTCTGGCCTTTTGGTGATCAATTGTCAATAATAGTCTTAAAGATCTTTCCTACCTGGGTTCACTTCCAACTGTGATCTTCAGATCTCAGCCTCTTGAGAAGCTCTGCTTTAGGTGCTTTGTTTCCCTGAAAGCCCAAATAAATTTATAGCTATAAAAGAGGATGGGGGCGGGGGAGGGAGGATGTATCTGATTTGTTAGCCAAGCTCCAAGAGCCAAGTATCACTTTTTTTCACCCATTTAGACTTAGAAAAATATGCATATCTAGATATGAACATTTTTACAGACATGACTAGAGAACATGATTTAAAGGTGGAACTACAGGGATAAAAGGGAGGGAGAATGATAGGGTATAAATAAGATTAAAATACATTGTGACTACGTAAGAAAATGGTATAAGGAGACACATTTAAAGCTACTGAATGAGGTGGTAGAGGGATATGGAAACTCAGGATCCAGCAGGCACTGTTCCTTAGCTATTCTGCTCAAAGATATTGTTCTATCCCTTGATCCACAGCTCCACTTCTGGCTTCTTGATAATTAATTGGATATAAGTGTCTCACAAAATTTTCTGTCCCAGTTGGCTTTGAATCAAGATCCTTGGATTTCAGCCTTCTGAGTATCTAGGGTTGCAGGTATGAACCACCAATGCCTGCCTACATTTGTTTCAAGGATAGAACAAAAGAAAGTGATGGAGGAGTGAGTTTAACTGAGATGCAGTGTATGCATGTATGGAAATATCCTGAGATCTTTCTTTAGACAACTAATTACATGATAAGAATCATCTTTAAAAAGAGTTTGTTCTGGGTGCCAGTAACACACTCCTATAATCCTATCTACTCAAGAGGCTGAGATCTGAAGATCACACTTTGAAGTGAACACAGTCAAGAAAGACCATTAAGCCTCGTATGGCCAATTAATCACCAAAAGGCCAGATGTGGCAAGTGGTACAGTGCTCGTTTTAAGTAACAATTAAAACAACAATGTCAAAAAAGCCATGCTCAGACACAGCTCCCAGGCCTGGAATTCAGGCTCAAATATATTTACTGATGAGTTTATAAGCTAAATTTAGCTTCCACGTAGAAGGGGAAACAGGCATTGACTTCATTTAATATTTTTTGAATGTAATGTTTTGAATGTAACTTAAATCTCATTTTTGGTGACATTAAATGCCAGCTCACCAGGAGTTCCCCACCTCCCCAACAAACACACACACACACACACACACACACACACACACACACACACACACACACACACACACACACACACACACACACACACACACACACACACACACACAGGACTAGAAACTGACCAAGGTAAGAATCGCTTCCTGCATTTCTAGTGAAAAAGACAATTGAATGATGCTCATTTGTAGTTGGATAGTCTTATTTTTTCGGTGGTGGGGCTTGAACTCTGGGCCTGGGAACTATCTCTCAGCTCTTCAGCTCAAGGTGAGCTGAAGTACTCTACCACTTGAGCCACAGCATCACTTCCAGTGATGCTCATTTTTATCTTAGTCTTAGCATTCAAGATATCCAGTTTTCCCCCGAGACTGATTTTATGGAGCTCATCCAGTGCTGAAGTTCATGAATTTTAGTGGGCTGTTGAATGAAACAAAGATTGATACACAGAGCATTCTCCTAAGTGGTCATAGAAGACCAGATAATGATTGTATCCCGTGATCATGTTGACACAGTCAGTGATGGAGATGACTCATACATGTCAGTGTTCATAAGGTTTGAAAACATATTTTATGTACCTCAAGAAAGAAAACATCATGAGTGAGTGAGAGATCTGGGTCTGAATCACACAGTAGCCATACTCTGGGCCCTGGCTCTCCCTCTACATATAGCTGTCATCCCAGCACTATGGAAGATGGTCAAACAACAGCAGGTAAGCTGAGCAAGTAAGTCTGCTTCAAAATGGAAAAGACCATCTGACCTGTGGTTGGAATTGGCATATTTGTGGAATATTCTGCAATATCCTTATGCCTAAATTCAACTCAACCTAAAACATGGGAGGTGCAGAAAGACTCCAAGGTAGGCCTCTTGATAGATCTCAAGGAGTGGGAGAAGAGAGCAGGAAGGGCAAGGCATAGCTCCCAGTTATCCTCTCAGTCTCTCTGTTCCTTATGCTCCATTCCCCAAGCAACCACAGGAGCCACAACTCAGGACAAAAATGAGAAAAATGTATCTCTCTGGTCACAGGAGTTGGGGTCCCAAGATTGACTGACTGATTTTGTTCTCTGTTCTCCTGAAGGTTCACCCTGGATTTGAACACATTTTAGCAAATGTATGACAGAAAGGAAGCACGAATGGATGCAGAAGATTTCACACATCATAGAGATAGGGGATCATCCTGACACTAGAGCCCCCTTCTGTCACCTCAACAAATGAAGGCCTTGATTCCAAGGCCTTTGGAACCCTGGTTTCTTCAATACAATTAATATTGTACTTAGCATGCAGAAACATGGCTTGTGTTTTCATGGGTCCCACAGTTGTTTTGAAAAGTAAGAGAATGCTTTCTCAACCTTTTAAAACATTTTGCTAAAAAGAAATGAAACCCTAGAGATTTGAAGCAAATGACCATGTATGGCATCTTCTAAGTGTCAATATTCCTTCCAACCCACAGTGGAAAATTGCCCAGTAACGTATACAATACAGTTATGACCCTGTAATTAATTACCTTTATTACAAGTGAAAAACAAGATTTAAAGTTACATTTCTGATCCAATTATTAACTGCCTGCTTTGCAAGTGCAAAAAATGTTTTAAAAATGCTCACAGGGTATGAGAGAGCAAACTATGATTGACTAAGATAGATAAAAGGTAGGTTGTATTACAAAGCTATCATTTAAAGTAAGTTGGCAATGTCATCTAAAGCATCCACCCCTCAAGGATGGACAGAAACACATGCTCCCATAAACCAGTTTGGTCAAAGAAAGTCATAGGGACATTCAATGTTTCTGACCTTGCATTCTGCAGATGATGCAACTGAAGCACCAGATGGAAAGGGGACAAGTCCCCTGTGGACAAAATCCAGGTGGTGGTGGCCATGCAATGATAATGGTCCCTTGGCATTCTGGTGTCAACTCTGCTCAAAACCAGATGTCCTATGCTCCTGTGAAAAGATAGAGAAAATGAGGTTGTTGGTGCAAGTTTCACAGGAAGTGCTAAAGACTCATGTGAGCGAAAATGACATCCTTTTTCTACTCTTAGGCTTCTCTGAATTATCAGTATGCCATTGTACACTGTGAATCTCTTAGTGGACATCTATTGTATACAAAGCAGGACTTCATCCCCACTGTCAACTCCTTTCTCCAAATCTCCATCTTTTCTTGTATCAACAGGAGTAACAGACCTCCTCTTACCATGGCTTCCAGTCCCTGGTGGGGAGGGGGATCAAGAGGAGGGGCACTTCCTGGCAATGAGGGTGTCCTCTTGATGGCACTGCAACAAGGCACATATAGACCAGGAAGACGGAGGTCCACAGGCAAAGAGACATCACTGTAGCAGATGCAGTGCCAGTTCGGGAAAGGTGGCAATGAATATGGCTCCAGCTCCATGACCACCAGAGATCCTGGCAGAACTGACCAACCCTGGGGCCATACTGGGGGTAGCAAGGAGGTCTCTGAGACAGCCCCACCCTTCATTCTCCCTGGGGATCTAGGGCGCCTTAGTCCATGTCTATATAGCTCTGCAAGTGCGTTCCCAATTTCCTCACCCAGCTTCAGGTCCTTTGACACACACTTACAGTACCTTGACCTGCACTTCCGGTCCTATGAGTGTGTGTGTGTGTGTGTGTGTGTGTGTGTGTGTGTGTGTATGTGTGTGTGTGTGTCTTTGTGCCTGTGCGCACGTGTGTGCATACACACGTGTGTGAAGTGGCCCACTTACTTTGAACTAGCCCGAGCCCAGGAGGGCATCACACACATGCCGCAGTCACACGACTATGAGGATGGAGATGCATGCAGTCAGGCTGAAGATACCCTAGGATTCACATCACAGCAACAGGTGCAGCACCAGTTGGGGAAGGAAAGAAATGAACATGGCCTGGGTCCTGAGACTGCTGGTGGATGCAGTGGATTCAAGAAGCCTCGGGGTGGACCCCGGAGACAGTGCAGGGCAGATTCCTGAATTCCTGCTTCTTTTTTGGGTGGCCACTGTGGTGACACTCACATCCAGGTGGGTGTGCATGTGTGCGCATCTGTGCATGCATGTCCCTCACCAGCGTGCATGATTATGTGCAGTGCATGTGCATTCTCTTACCCTATGCACACGCACATGCCCTTCTCACACACTTCTGGGCTGGGATTCTAAATTTCCTGAGAAGCTGGAGGATTAACAAAAGGGATGGGAATGTCGCTTAGTGGTACAGTGCCTGTCTAGCATATGCATGAAACCCTGGGTTCGCAACCCAGATGCCCCTCAGTAGATGAATGGATCAAGAAAATGTGGTATTTATACACAATGGAATTCTATGCCTCCATCAGAAAGAATGACACTGCCCCATTTGTTAGGAAATGGAAAAACTTGGAAAAAATTATATTAAGTGAAGTAAGCCAGGCCCAAAGAAACATAGGTCCCATGATTTCCCTTATTTGTAATATCTAGTATAGTATGAGTCAAGCGGAAAAGGTCAGATAATGTGATGTCAGGAAAATGAACCCATATATATGTATTTTAATGTTTTTTTTTCTTTCATGCATGTGTTTCTAACGCATTTATAAGATTATCTCTTTGTTGCTTTGTATGTCCCTCCCCCACAGTATAACCCCTGCTTTCACTATATTTGATGTCAGTATAACTTGTGGAGGAGATGGTGAAAAACCAGTTGTTTAAGGATACAGGTGGACCTGTTGCAACAATGAGAAGTACAAGTTGTCATGTCCAAAACGAGCTTTACAACGTCGGTGCGGGGGGAGGGGGGAGGCAGGAAAGGAGAAGGATTGGGATGGGCGGGAGGGGGGAGGCTGGGAAGGGATGTGAAGGGTAAACAAAGGAGGAGGCTGCAATGCTTGGTAAGAAATGTACGCATTATCCTGCCCATGTAATTGTAACTCCTCTGTACAGTATGTTCACAAATAAAATAAAATAATAAAAAAAAGAAACCCTGGGTTCGATTCCTCAGTAGCACATAAACAGCAAAAAACTAGAAGTCGCTCAAGTGTTAGAGCTCTGGCCTTGAGCACAGCAAGGATCAATGACAGTGCCCAGGCTCTGAGTTCAACCTCAGGACTGGCAAAAAAAAAAAAAAAAAAAAAAAGAACAAAGCTCACTCGTAAACGGAATACAAAATCTATTTTATAGATAGTGCTCCAACCGAGCAGGGTGCCATGCTACATCCTCCACTGGGTGCTTTCCAGTAGCAACTGGGAAAGTCTCACCTCAGGTCTAGATTCCAGCGGTCATGGGTCCTCCAGCCTCTCAGGAGATATAGAAGCCCAGCCGGGAAGTGAGAAGAAGGGGCATGCATGGTCACAAACTGTGACAGTACAAACGTGCAATGGGCATAAGCACAAATGCTGGTGAGGGACACTCATGGGCACACACATGCACACAGTCCTGGATGAGTCTGGAAGCACACCACCATAGCGGCCACCCTTTAAGGAAGCAGGAGGCTTGGAGTCTGTCTGCCCTGCATCCTCTCCCGGCTCCGGCCTGAGGCTACTTGATTCCACTGCATCCACTGTGTCCACCGACAGTCTCAGGACCCAGGCCGTGTTTGCTGCCATCCTCCTGCAGCTGGTGCTGCACCTGCCGCTGGCACAAGAAACCCAGAAATCTCTATGCCCTAGCTGCGTGGATCTCCATCCTCCTAGTCCCTGTCGGTGTGTGACCATGCATGCCTATGATGCCCACCTGGAGTACGGCTGGTTTGAAGTAAGTGGGCCACTTCACCCCACCCCTTCTTCAGCTAAGGGTTAGCTCTCTACCACTTGAGCCACAGTACCACTTCTGGTTTTCTGGTGGTTTATTGGAGATAAGAATCTAATGGATTGGGTGGGGGGGGCAGGGAGAGGCTGGAAAGGGATGTGAAGGGTAAACAAAGGATGAGGCTGCAATGCTTGATAAGAAATATACTCATTATCTTGCCCATGTAATTGTAACCCCTCTGTACAGTATGTTCACACACACACACAAAAGAATCTAATGGAATGGTCTGGGAAGGTGGCTCAGTGGTAGAGCACTAGCCTTAAGCTGAACAACTGAGGGACAGCACCCAGGCCCAGAGTTCAGGCCCCACAACCGGACCCAAAAACAAAAAAAAGAAAAAAGAAAGAAGAAGAAGAATCTAATGGACTTTCCTGCCTGGACACTGTTTTTTTTTTTGTTTTTGTTTTGTTTTGTTTTTTCCAGTCATGGGGCCTAAACTCTGGGCCTGGGCACTGTCTCTCAGCTCTTCAGCTCAAGCCTAGCACTCTACCACTTGAGCCACAGCACCACTTCTGGCTTTTTTTCTTTTTGCTTATGTGGTGCTGAGGTATCAAACCCAGGTCCTCATGCATGCAAGGTAAGCGCTATACCACTTAGCCACCTTCCCAACCCCTGCCTGGACATTCTTTCAATTGCTATCCTCAAATCTCAGCCTCTTGAGTAGCTAGGATTGGAGGCATGCGCCACCACTGCTGAGCTATCTCAAAGATCTTTTAAAGGGAAAAGAATTAATAATGCATTAGGCACTGGTGGCTTCCACCTGTAATTCTAGCTACTCCGTAGGATGAGATTTGAGGATCTCTGCTTAAATCCAGCCTAGGCAGCAAAGTCCATGAGCTTCTTCTCAACAATTAATCACCAGAAAACTGCAAATGGCCCTGTGCCTCAAAGTGGGAAAGAGCTAGCCTTAAGCAAAAAACCTCAGGGATAGTGCCCAGGCCCTGTGTTCCAGTCCCAGGACTGGCAAGAACAGCAGCATTAAAAATGAGCTTGGTGTAATAAAGCCATACTCCCAAACACAGAAGGCAGAAGGCAGAGACAGGAGGTTTAGGGATGGAGGACAGGTTGGCCTGTATAGTGAGTTCCAGTCCAACCTGGGCTACGTAGCAAGACTTAGTTCCAAATCCATTCTCCTCTTACCCCATAAAAACCTAGTAAGTTCACTCACAGAAGAATCTCAGAGAGCTGTTCCTCCATAACGCTATTTCATTTGGTCAAATATTGTCACATGCTACTTTATTCTTTCTTTTTTTAAAAAGTCTCCATAAGTAGTTACTGACATTTATCATTGTTGGGTCATACATGAGGGTTATTAAGCCATCCCAACATATACTTTTTCCCTATTGTTGGTTCTTTTTATTCTCTCCCTCCTTTCTTTCCTCTGTTTACCCCTACCTTTTCTTTACTAGTTCCTGATTTTCTCTTTTCATTTTCTTGTTGCACTTTTCCTCCCTTTCATCTGTTCCTCCCTTCCTTTCTGAGATAGAATTGGGTGATGTAGCCCAAGATGTACTGAAATTTATAATTTTCCTCCCTCAGTATTGTGACTGGTAGTCCTACAGGAGTATGCTATCATGACTGGCAAATTCCCAGTGGGAGAGAATACTGGCCCATTATCTTTTTCCATAAAGTTCTCCCAAGATTCCCTAGGCTGTTCACACACATTAGGCTGTTTCAAGTCTTATATGTCTCTTAGGCTCTTTTCTGAATTTCCTTTTTTGTTTCCTGTCCCATTCTGTGGCCCTTAGTCTTGGGATGGTTCCAACTAGTGCCTCTCTGAGACCATGAATCTTGGGCACAGACTCATTCAGGCACTGGATACGGCAAGAGCATAGATGAGGTGTAGATTGTCACTTCATTTCATGACCTATGAGCATTAACTGAGCAGGACCCCTTAGTCCCAGTTTCAAAACTATACCTGTCCTGACAATCGCCTGCAATCTCTCATGTTTCAGATGTGGCCACATCTAGTTATTGGTTCTAGTGAATAGAACGTGGAAGAAATGAGATGAGAGATATCACTTCTCAGATTGCAATATAAATGGCTGTTACTCTCACAGTGGGATATTTCTCTTGCTCTCTTGCTCTCTCTCATTCTCTTTCATCCTTTGCTCTGGCCAAAACAACTCCATGTGTGAGGAGTCTATGGAGAAGGCCCCATGACAAGGAGTGGGAAGTAGTCATGTCTGGAAATTACTCTGATTTACATCCAGGTTTTGAATCTATCTCTTTTGGTTTATGAATAAAAATAGACAACTAATGAGTTGGGCACAACTTCCCAAATGAGAAAATGATATCCAAAGGTGGCAAATGGCCATTCCTATGGACTAAGAAGAAACGAATCCTGAATGGCAAAAAGTAGATTGTTCCAAGTTTCTGATGGCTTAACAGACAAGTCTTCTCCAGCAAAGTTTCTCATTCCTCTCATGCAACAGAACCTGGCTGCATTATGCTCCCACTGCAGACCAGTGCCCTGCAGTGATTGAAACAATGGCCATAAAGAGGATGCGACCACGTTGGTAAAATGTATCCAACAGTAACAAAGTCACCTAGAGGAGATGTTACATTCTAAACATTACTGCACAGAGAAGCAGACATTGTGGTTCCAAAGCATGCCCTTTTGCTTTGTGCAATACAAATCTTAACTTCCATTTAGAAAGATGGGGCAAAGAAAAGGAGGTCTTTCTCTAGGCTTTTCATGATGGAGCACTATGATATCAGATGAGGCCACAGTGTCACAGGTACTGTATCTCTGCAGAGACCTGTCCCCAAAGAAGAGTGATGGATGTAAGTCACCTCTGAGAGAATGAGTTTCAAAGTATCGCTGACTAACATCTGGGGATGGCCCTGGCTAGATTATCCATCTCTGATAAGTGTGTCTCTGATAAGTATCTGGAGATACTTAAGTCTGGAGATGTCTAAGCACAGGCTTAGATAAATGATATACACAAATAAAAACTCCCACAGAGCAGGCAATTTATAAACCTTTTCCATTCCCAGTCAACTGACCTGATTCAATAGTTCAAGTACTTCAGCGTTTATAAATGTGCCTATGAGCTGGACAATGGTGGCTCAAGCCTTTAATCCTAGCTATTCAGGAGGCTGAGATCTGTGGATCAAGGTTTAAAGCCAGTCCTAGGAGCAAAGTCCGGGGACTCTTATTTCCAATAAATCACTTAGAAAACAGGAAGCATCACTTTGGCTCACATGGTAGCGTGCTCTCCTTGAGTTGAAGAGCTGAGGGCAGAGCCTAGGCCCAAAGTTCAATCCCCATGACCAACCAAAAAAAAATGCCTTGCATGTTGCTTTTCCCATATTGAAAATACATAAGAACACATTAGTAATGCTTTTTGAATGCAAAAAATGTTACCTGTTGTTGCAGAGAATAATTACACAGCATGTTTGAAGTCTCCAAATCTTGGTTTCCTATTGTGTAAAGATCACCGAAATCTATCTACACCATTTTATTTTATTCTTAATAATCATCCTAAGAATTGTGTCTGACAATTCTTCCCCCAATATCATTCTCTGTGAGAATCTTCTAAGATATTACCTTCTCTAGGAAGACTTCCTGAGCACTGTTGCTACCAGATCATGTGAAAGAATCATCACCAAGTAGTCACACTTTGGTGTTCTCAGACATGTCATTATGGTTTCTATTTTCTTCCTCTACTCCAATACAGATTTTAAGCAACTGATACACTGTAGCCAGTAAACCAAATGCATCCTTCCACCTTATTTAGTAAACCAAATTCCCTAGAAGGTTGTTGGGCTCATTCATGTCCCTCCAATGAGCTTTCCCATCATGACAGCAAACCAGAGGGACTGTGACAGAGAACAACCACGTAGATTACAAAGGCTTCCAAGTTTCATATCCAGCCCTATGATGAAATGTTCATGCCCTCTCTCTTAAGAGAAAAGGAAATGGGCAGTTCACATTTGTGACCCCCTTCTTAGGTCATTGGCATAATCTACAAGCATAGTTAAGTACTTCAAAAATGTTGCTGGATTAATGAAGGTAATGCAGAAATTACTTGCCTCATTCCTTTCAAATTGATCAAAATAAAATTGATCAAAAGTAAGAATTGTTCAAGATTATATACCTTAAATGGAAGCACTTAATGTAACTTTTAGGGCAAAATTCCATAGAGAGGCCCTTGAGCAGCATTTTCTTAAAAATATAATTTTGAATGTCCTTATTCTTTAGTTGTACAAAGGAGTTCCCATGTAACAATGCAGTTCACGAATACAATATATCTTGATCAATGGTACCGCTTTCAACCGATCCTTTCCCTACCTAGCCCTTCCCTCACTCTTAATTTTGTAGCAGATACATTGGATTCTTGACTGCATTTCCCCCCTCTTTACTATTTGTTCACACTTTTCCTATTGACCCCACCCATTTTTTTCCAGTATCTGCTTCCTGATGTTTCATTTTGCTAAAAATTTGCCTTTCTAAGGAATTACATATTTGAGATCTCCCTTCAATCCACCATATTTCTGTGAATACATTTGTGTATACATGCTTATCACCAAACGTATTTACTGATGCGTTTATAACCTAAATCTACCATCCACAATAGAAGGGGAAACATGCATTGACTTCACTTATTTTTTGAATGTAACTTACTTAAATCTCAATTTTGGTGACATTAGATGGCAGCTCACAAGGAGTTCTCCACCTCACACACACACTGGAACAGGAATTGACTAAAGTAAGAATCTCTCCCTGCATTTCCAGAGTAAAAGACATGATGCTCATTTGTCTTATTCTTAGCAAAGGTAGCAAAATGATCTTTGTTAATGCAACCTGCAAAAGCAGATCTTTGAACCAGTACAGGGCAGCACTGAGAAATGGTTCCATGAGCCTCTAGGACATTCCAGCTCCAAATCTCAGCATCCTAGCTTCAGAAAGCTCCATGAACACAACTCAGTGACACTTGGTATTGCTCAGCTGTGAAAGGAGGACAAGCAATGAGTTTGGGGGCACTGGGAACACAGGAGTCTACTACTTATAATGAAGGGCACGGTGTTTAGAAGAAAAGAAAGGGGAGAGTCAACCAGCATCCAGGAAATTATAAATGATTAGGTTTATGTAGTAACGGACAAAAAAGCAGACAAAAGACAAATAACCCAATTGAGATTGAACAATTTCACTTCATATGGTGGCACAACGGTTCTTTCTGAGGGCACAGCTTGTGTATCAGTACTCCTGAGGAACAAGTGGAGGACAAGAAATGTCCAAAAAAAAAAATAAAAGCAAGCAGTAACCTGTATTTCTTTTCACCTCTCCAATTGCTGCTTTTTGCCACTAGAACAAACATGGCCTCTTGGGCACTGGCCACAGCATCTATAACCACACTGGAGGCATGAATTCAAATTGAGCTTTGCTACCTATGGGAGAAGGTTGCACAGAGTGCTTTGGAAGCAAACATATGGATCGAAAAAGCCTGATGAATCCAGCAAAGATAAAAACTCACAATCAGTACTGTCATCTTCCCAGCACTCTTTCCATTCTCACACACTTTGGGATTCTCCTGGAGACTTTATTTGCTTTTATGCTATATCCTTGCCATTACAAAATACTACATGTTGGGCTTTTAAACTGCATGCAGAAACTGAATATACCACTGTGTCTACCTGTAATTCAATCCACATGAGTGCAATGCATCCTTATTCCCATACCTGCAAACTACAGTCCCTAAACAAGGTCTCCCATCCCTACTCTCTTTCAAACACTATCACACTATGAAGTGTTTCTTGGCTGGAACTTCACAATGGCGTCCTACTCATTTCAGAAGGAAAATGAAATGTCTCTGTGTTATGATACCCTTCCTCACTGCCACTTCTCTTGGTCATTCTCTTCTGGCTATTGCTGTTTTCGTAACTGAGTCAACCACATTCCCAAAACCCATCTCGGGGCCGCATACACTGGCTCTGAATTGCTTTTCTCCTAGATAAAATCATGTCTCTCTCTCCAAACTCTGGTTTCAATAAAACAGCCACATAGTTGAGAGTTCCTCCCAGATAAATAACTCCTTGTTCTTTTTCTTTAATCACATTTTTCATGACCTAATAATACTCTGTTTGTGTGTGTGTGTCCTTGTTCTTTTTCTTTAATCACATTTTTCATGACCTAGTGTGTGTGTGTGTGTGTGTGTGTGTGTGTGTGTGTGTGTATGTGTGTGTGTGTGTGTGTGTGTGTGTGTACTAGGGCTTAAACTCAGGACCTAGGATGAGCTGTCCCTTAGCATTTTCACTCAAGACTAGTGCTCTAAAACTTGAACCACACACTCCAACATTTCTGGCTTTTTGATGGTGCATTAGAGCAGAGAGTCTCAAGGATTTTCCTGCCTTCGATTGACTTCACACTGTGATCCTCAGATCTCAGCCTCCTCAGCAACCAGGCAAGAGCCACCAGCAATTTTCGGTAAACATATTATTTTCATGACCTCTTTTCTCCTACCTGACTGACGCTTCTTATGGACTCATTTGTTTTCTACAGCTATTGCACATTGGTGCTCAATGTGTCATGGATAAATAAAGACCCACAGAGTGTTCAACACTGATGGTTCATGCTTGTAATCCTAGCTATTCAGAAGGCTAAGTTTTGAGGATCATGGCGAGAAACCAGCCTAGGCAGACAAATCCATGAGACTCTTTACCCCAAGTAGCCCACAAGAAAAACAAAAGTAGAGAATGGTCAAGTAGAAGAGTAATATCTTGAGCAAAAAAGCAAATGAGGATATGAGGCTCTCAGGTTAAGCCTCACAAAAATAAAATAAAAGACCCACAAAACAACCTCTGTGAATCAAATGTGTAGCTTGTTTATCCACCCATCCAACTTCACCCTCAGAACACTGAAGACCTACGAAACATGTAATGGAAATTTCTATTTTAAGATAAAGCTGTTTATTGACTTAACACTAAAATGGCATGCTAAGGAACTGAAATGTTTGTGCACAAATCAATGTGGAATCAAAGCTATGACATTAAGTACATGTATTGAGTTTTATAAGACCTATGCTGATATTTTTTGTTTGGATTTTTTGTTGTTGTTGGTGGTCTTTTTGTATAACTTTTTTATAAACCCCAAGATAAAGACTCAAATGTCTTTTTCTTTCTTGCTATTGTTTCCAATGTATTTACAAGATATTTCTTTGTTGCTTTATACATCCCTCACCCACAGTATAACCCTTGCTTTCACTGTATTTAATGTTGTTGTTCTTTTTGTCAGTGGTGAGGCTTGAACTCTGGGCCTGGGCACTGCCCCTCAGCTCTTCAGCTCAAAGCTGTAGGTTAGTCTACTTTATACAAGTCCATTAATTTTATGATTGGATAGATAAAAGCCTATAGCCAAACTACACTGAGATGTTTTTCTACTTATCACACAATAAGGAAATGCATTATTACCTTGAAATTAGATTTCCAGAAATATTTCCTTGACTGAGAACAGCAAGATAGATTGTTCAGATTGTTTCTGATAGTTTTAAAAGTAAATAAAACAAGCAAATAACAGGTGTTATTTACTTAAGTTGTTACCTGGATACGTCAATGTAATAGTTGCTTGTGAAGAATTCAAAGAAAGAAAATACTGATCTGTAAACTAGGCATGGTAGTAAATGCCTGTAATCCCAGCACTTAGAAAGCTGATGATACAGGAGGATCATGTGCTTCAGGTCAACATAGGTCAACAGGGTGATATACTTTCTGACAAGAAAGAAAGAAATGAAAATACAGGGAAGAGATACTGGCATGTATTTCATTTTAGCCTTGAGGCAGTCCTGTGAAAAGGCACTATTAGCACATTTTTCTCTACCTATAGAATATTGATACTTAGAGAGGTGAGGGCTCAGAGCTCGTGTCATATAGAACTGAGACTAAAATCAATTCTCCTGACTACATAGCTGACACTCTTTCTTCTCCACCATAATTAAAGGTCTTTTTCCATCTCAAACCAACACTACCCATCAAGAATTAGATTGGAATTATAAATTCATCAACTATAATCTGAATCTGGCTACACTATACTACATTTATCTAAGCCTATTCTTGCCACCAATATTTTAGAAAAACCAGTGCACATCTGCATTTAAAAAAATAATAATGTGTTGAGCTTCACTTGAAATGAAGAACCCAGAAAACCAGGCAACAAATAGAGCTTGCACTGAGACCCAGATAGGTGTCTATATTCTCTAGAGATGGATAATATTCTCTATATACCAGCACCACTTGGGTACCTGACTGCAGTTACTATAGCTGTTTTAACCTTTGAGACTAATAGATTATAGGAGAATTATTTCATAGTCTATGAGATCTGGTTCTATTAAATATTGACCCATGTATCTTTACAATAAATATATATTTTAAAAATGACCCATGGCAGCGTTAGTATGTCCTTGTTTGTGATCATTTCGGTAAATGCCCAAAAGTGGGATTGCTGGGTCATAGGGAAGCTCTATGTGGAATCTTTTGAGGAACCTTTATACTGCTTTCCAAAGTGGTTGAACAAGTTTACACCAGACCAACAATGCAGTAAGTTTCCCTTCTGTCCACATCTCTCCAGCATCTGTTGTTATTAAAGTTCCTGATTATAGCCATTTTAACTGGGGTGAGGTAGACGAGCACAAAAGATCAGAAAAGTTGATGTTATGCAAAATGACTCCAAGATAAGGATTCAAATGTTTTTTTTTTCCTTTCTTGGGATTGTTACTAAAATGTTGATGAGTTCTTTATTGCTTTGTACTTCCCTCCCCCACAGTATAACCCCTGCTTTCACTCTATTTGATGTTGGTATAATTTGTGAAGAGGAAGGGAAAAAACAAATCATTTAACTCTGGATACAGGAGGACCCACTGCAACAATGAGATGTACAAGTCGTTATGTTGAAAAATGAACTTTACAACTTTGGCTGGTGTGGGGAGAGGGGGAGTGGGGGTGTGGGGGTAAGTAGGGATGGGAAGGGGAAAAAGGAGGAGGCAACAATTCTTGATAAGAAATGTACTTGTTACCTTGCCCATGTAATTGTAACTCCTCTGTACAGTATTTTCACAATAATTTAAAAAATGACCCATGGTTTGCCTCATTTGTAAGAACTACAATATGTCTATGATATTCTATAACAAGCTCTCAATACCCCAAATTGCTAAGTGCATAGGACCACATATAATGAAACATAACAACATGAACTCCAAGAATCAGAAACAAGAGGCTCTTTTCATATCTTGTATGTAGTTATTATTTTTTTCCTCTTATAGTTTTCTGTACCTTGTGTCTTTTATATAAATTTATTCATTCTTTGGAAAAGAAAGGGAATCACAGAAAAAGCAGGACAAAGGATGAAGTAATGCAACATTAATACTCACTTGACACTAAGTTGGAAATGAACCTTACAACTGTGGGGAAGGGGACTAGGGATGGGTAAGATGGAGAAAATAGGGATGGGGTAACACTATTTAAAAACAAATGTATCCATTACCTTACTTATGTAAGTGTATACCCCAGATCATCATCTTTTCAATAAAGATAAAAAATTTAAAAAATGTTTTCCTAAAAAGTCAATTCAGCCAAAGGACACTGGATGGAATCTGCACAAGTTAAAGTAACAAGATTATTGCATGCCAAATTCAGTGCCAGAGTTTTAACAGGCACTAAGTATCCTGGTGCCAGTGGCTCACACCTTTAATCCTAGCTACTCAGGAAGCTAAGATCTGAGGATGACCGTTCAAAGTCAGCCTGTGCAGGAAAGTCCATGAGACTCTTATCTCCCAAAAAACACCAGAAAATGGGAAGTGGCACTGTGACTCAAGTGGCAGAGCCCTACCCTTGAGCTGAAGAGTTTGGGTCAGCACTGAGGCCCAGAGTTCAAGCCCCACCACTGACAAAAAGAAAAAAGAAAAAAAAAGAAAAAAGAAAACTGGTACTAAATAAATACTAGAACCCCTAATTCCTTTGAGATCCTTTGATACCCTCTTGTTACATGCGATCTTTGGGGAATGATACTGTTTTCCAAAACAGTGGCTCAGGGGTCATCCAAATCAAAATCATATGAAAAGCTTGTAAAATAAACATTGTCTCAGTCCCAGACAAGAGATGCATTTGCCTGCATCTAGAGAAATAACCTCTCTGTAACAGTCTGGATCGTAGACTCCCTCTGCGTTCCATTACTTCTGGTTGGAGCTGTACTGCAAAAGATGCTACTTGCTGAGCAAGCCATTAAGAACAGTGTCTTCAAATTCACACATTATGGCTGTCCTCATGAGCTACACTCATATGACTGAGATTTCAGAGGCCAGAGAATGACTAAGATACAAAAGCAAAAACTTTTGGCAGGAAAAACTCATAAATACACAAAGTCCTCTACAGACAGACAACAGGAAAAGCTGGAAGTGGGAATACTGGGTAAGGCCTTGGTCCTTTGAATCTCATGATCTCATCCCAAGGTTCATACTTAGCACTATCTCAAACTCAACCCTTCAACTACCTTGGTCACACAGTGAAATTATCCCTGCTGTTGTTTGGTTTGTAAATAATCTTAAATTCAAAAAAGTCAATGTTTTTTAAGACTATGAAACACATAGCTACTTTTTTTGAAAGACTAAAAGAGATTATACATTTTAGTAGAATACTAGAAAGAAACTAGTTGTACCACACCTTACACAAGAGACCATCACAAAACTGAGGCTAGGAAGCACTGCTCTGACAGTTCAAATCAGCAGTTTACAAGAAGTGGCACTGTGGCTCAAGTAGTAGATTGCTAGCCTTGCACAGGACAAGCTGAGGGACAGCGCCCATGCCCAGAGTTCAAGCCCCATGACCGCCAAAGAAAAAAAATCCTCTGTTTACTCACACAAAATGAGATGCTACTCTTTTTTTTTGGTGTGGCTCAAGCGGTAGAGTGCTTGCTTTGAGCTGAAGAGTTGAAGGACAGTGCCCAGGCCCAGAGTTCAAGTGTCACAACCAACAACAACAACAACAAAGAAGAAGACCACTGAGGTTCAAAATCTATATAGAAGCCCAGCAATGGTGGCTCACACCTTATATAATCCTAGCTACTCAGGAGGCTGAGATCTGAGGATCACAGTTCAAAGCCAGCCCGAGCAGGTAAATCTGTGAGACTCTTATCTCCAATAAACCACTAGAAAACAGGAAGTGGTGCTGTGGCTCAAGTGGTAGAGCTTTTGCCTTGTGCTGAACAGCACAGGGACAGCTCCCAAGCCCAGAGTTCAAGCCCCATGACCAACCAAAAAAAAAATCTATAGAAAGAATTATCAAATGTGATTATAGACCAGGCACTGATGGCTCACACCTATAATCCTAGCTACTTAGGAGGCTGAGATCTTAGGATCATGTTCAAAGTTAGCCCAGGCATAAAAGTCCCCAGGAGACTTTTATCTCCAATTAACCACTCAAAAGCCAAAAGTGGCACCATGTTAAAGTGGTAGAAGACTAGCTTTGAGGCAAAGAGCTCAACGACAGCACCTAGGCCCTGAGTTCAAACCCCACTACCAAATAATAATAATAATAATAATAATAATAATAACCATAACCTAAATTGCTAACAAAAAGCAATATTGCTTTACAAACACTCATCTGAGCCAGGCACCGGTGGTTCATTTCTGTAGTCCTAACTACTTAGGAGCCTGAGGTCTGATAATAATAGTTCAAAGCAAGCCCCACAAGGAAGGTCTCTGAGATGCTTATCTGCAATTAACCACCTAAAAACTAGAAGTGAAACTCTGCCTCAAAGTGGTAGAGTACTGGCCTTGAACAAAAAAGCTCAGGAACAGTTCCCAGGTCCTGAGTTCAAGACATGACCAACGACCAATGGAAAAAGAAAAGAATAGAAAAGAAAAGAAAGCATGAGAGACAGAAGGGTAGGGAGGAAGGGAGGGAGTCAGGGAAGGAGGGAGGGAAGAAGAGAGGGAGGGAGGGAGGGAAGGAAGGGAAGAAGGAATGAAAGAAGAAAGGAAGGGAGGGAGGGTGGGAGGGAAGTAGGGAGGGAGGGAGGGAGGGAGAAAAATCTCACCTAAGCATTTTAAACATATAAATTTAATCTTGTTTCTTTGCCAGTTCTAGGACTTGAACTCAGGGCATGTGCACTGTCGCTGAGCTTCTTTTGCTCAAGGATAATACTCTATCACATGAACCACAGTACCACTTCTGGCTTTTTCTGTTTATATGGTACCTGCTGAGGGATCAAACCTAGGGCTTCATGCATGGTAGGCAAACACTCAACCATTAAACCACATTCCCAGCCTCATAAATTCAATCTTTTTAATAACACTGCTAGATAGATACCTGTTAGAGAGATACCATTATGACCCTGATTTACAAATCAGGAAAATAAGGTCATTTGCCCTACTTAACAGGACTAATATGAGACAGAAATGGAATTCATACTTCACAGTTTGGCTCCATGATATGTCATTTTAACCTATAATGCCTTTCTGGAAGAAAAGAAATAATTAAAGGAAATAAAAGTAGACATTCTGAAGAATATAATTCAATGTGTGTTCAATGCTGAAAAATATCAGACAATGGAGTTGGGAGAGACCCTCCAGCCAGGTGCCAGTGACACACACTAAATCCTAGCTATTCAGGAGGTTAAGATCCAGATCATCAAGGTTTGAAGCCAGCGTGGGGAGGAAAGTCCTAGAGACAACATCTCCAAAATATCCAGAAAAAAGCCAGTCGGGAGGCATGGCTCAAGCAGCAGAAAGCCAAGCATGCATAAGGACTTGAATTCAAACCTCAGCACAGATAACAGTTCCTCTAATGAGAACTGTTTAAACTCCAAGTCTCATTCAAGTCAGGCATCCTCCCACTTAAGCTATACCATAGATGGGATCACAGATATGCACCACCATGCCAGGCTTATTGACTAAAAAGGAGTCTCACTAACTTTGTGCTCAGATTGGCTTTAAATCCTGGTAATTCTCCTGTGATCTTCTCCTCCCAAGTAGCTGAGATTACAAGTGTAAGACATTATGCAACTCTAAATAAAAGATTAAGAATTATTTTTGGCATCAACTCTCAAAAGAAACACTTGAAATTAGAAAATAATGCTGCAATGCCTGACAAAATTCTAAGGAAATAATTTCCAAGTTAGAACTTTTGCCCAAGTTATCATTCAAAGACAAGACAGTAAGGAAGGCTACTTCAGATTTGCAACATCTCAAAATATATACCTCCCATAAAGGTTCTTAGGAGGCTAATGGAGAATATGCTCCACCAAAATAAGGACCTAAACTGAGACTTAAGTTCTTAGAGTAAGTTTTACACATAAGAAAGCATTGAGCCAGGTGCTGGTGGCTCATGCCTATAATCCTAGCTACTCAGGAGGCTGAGATCTGAGGATCTTGGTTCAAAGCCAGCCCAGGCAGGAAAGTCCATGAAACTCTTATCTCCAATAAACCACCAGAAAACCAGAAGTGGCACTGTAGTTAAAGTGGTAGAGCACTTGCCTTGAGCTGAAGAGCTGAGGGACAGCGCCCAAGCTCATAGTTCAGGCCCCACAACTGGACCCCCCAAAAAAGAAAGCATTGAAAGGATTTCCAGGATAGGGATAAAAAGAAATACTAAGATGACATTTATGCAGCAAAGTACTTAAAATGTAATCTGTTCCAACTGGACTGGCCAGAGCCTCTAGGAATTATTTATTTAAAAAGATGATGATAGGAAGAAACAGAAAATATCTGAACATATTGAATGGAGAGTCATAGAAATTGGTAGAGGCATGATTCCTACAGCTTAGTTCGATTCATGATAAGTTCATAGAAATTAAGCAAACCAAGAAATAAATGAGATAAGCATTAAATCCAAGGAAAGGAAGCTAGATCTAAAATACACTGAACATAGTGAAATACACAGAACTCTAGGCATTCACACACAATGAAACCAAAGGAAGATACTCTTAGGGGTAGAACACAAAGTCACAATGCCTATGTGCCTCTGATCATATAAAATAATTATTTATCAAAAATAAACTCCAGAAAATGGAAACAGGCTTTTTCTTGTTGCTGTTCTGTTTTGTTTCTGTCTTGTTTGTTCATTTATCTGTCTTTTAAGGGGTGGCACAGAAATGGAGGAACAAAGGGTGAACAAATGCAGCAGTAGTACTCACTAGACACTATGTAGAAATGAACTATACAACATAAGGGTAGGATTGGAGAGAAAAACTAGGAGACAGCAAAAAGTTGGAAAATGTTAGTGTGGCTCAAGAGGTAGAGCACCAGCCCTGAATTTAAAAAAAAAAATTAAAAAAAGCTGGGGCTGGGAAGGTGGCTCAGTGGTAGAGCGCTTGCCTTGCATCCCTGAGGTCCTGGGACCGATTCCTCAGCACTACATAAGCAAAAAGAAAAAAGCCAGAAGTGGCACTGTGGCTCAAGTGGTAGAGCGCTAGCCTTGAGCTGAAGAGCTGAGGGACAGTATCCAGGCCCAGAGTTCACGCCCCACGACTGGACCCAAAAAAAATAAAAAATTAAAAAATTAAAAAAGCTAAATGAGAGCGTGAGGTCTTCAGTTCAAACCCTTGTACTACCACCAAATTAATAACTAGCATGCAAAAGGGCTGGATACAAGGCTCAACATTAGAGTTCCTGCCTAGCAAGCATGGCCATGAGTTTAAAACTCAGGTCAACCGAAAAGCTTTTAAATGAATGAAAGAATGAATGAATGAATAAATGAATTTGAAATGACCAATTAAAAATGGTGAAAAGATCTAAAAAGGCATTTCACCAAGGCAGGTATATGACTAGCCAAAAAGAATATATAAAGATGCTGGTTACAGGGCTGGGAAGTTGGCTCAGTGATAGAGCGCTTGCCTTGCATGCCTGAGGCCTTGGGTTCGATTCCTCAGTACCACACAAGCAAAAAAGAAAAAACCCGGAAGTGACACTGTGACTCAAGTGGTAGAGCACTAGCCTTGAGCTAAAGAGCTGAGGGACAGCGCCCAGGCCCAGAGTTCAGGCCCCACGACCGGATCAAAAAAAAAAAAAAAAAAGATGCTGGTTACTAGTAGCTCTAATCTGTAATCTTAGCTGCTCAGATCAAGGATCATGGTTCCAGCATCGCCCAGGCAGAAAAGTCCAACAGAACGTCTCTAATTAACCAGCAAAAAGCTGGACTAGAAGAATGTCTTAAGTGGCATGGCAAAGCACCAGCCATGAGCAAACAAGCAGAGCAAGAATGATTTTCCATGTTCAAACCCCAGTATAAGCAAAAAACAAAAAAAACAACATTATTAATGTTTAAAATCACAATGCTATATTACTTCACACTCACTAGAAAGGCTCAAAGTTTTAAATGAGGTAAAAAGTATTGGGAAGGATGTTAAGAAACTAAAACCCTCATATATTGTTGGAAGGATTACTAATACAATTTGGCAGTTTACATTTTTTAACACAAATTTACTATATGATACAACAATGGTACTTAAAAGAATCAACTCAGGGATGGGAAGGTGGTAGAGCACTTGCCTTGCATGCCTGAGGCCCTGGGTTCAATTCCTCAGCACCACATAAGCAGAAGAAAAACAAAAAGCTGGAAGTGGCACTGTGGCTCAAGTGGTAGAGTGCTAGCCTTGAGCTGAAGAGCTGAGGGACAGCGCCCAGGTTCAGAGTTTAGGCCCCACTACTGGACTCAAAAAAAACAAAACAAAACAAAAAAGAATCAACTCAACAAGAGAAACAACATGTCAACATAAAGATTGGGGGAAGGGGTATGGTCATGGGGCTTGAACTCAGGACCTAGGCATTGTCCCTGAGCTTTTTGCGCTCAAGGCTAGAACTCTAGCACTTTCAGCCACAGCTCCACTTGCAGTTTTCTGGTGCCTTATTGGAGTTATCTCATGGCTTTTCCTGTCCAGGCTGGCTTCCAATCATGATCATCAGATCTCAGCCTCCCAAATTGCTAGGATCACAGGTGTGAGCCACAGGACCCCTGCAGACATAAGAATTGTATCAAATGTTCATAGAAGTTAAAAGTGGAAACAAAGCAGAGGCCTGGTGGCTGACATCTGTAATCCTAGCTACTCAGGAGGCTGAGATTTAAGGATCGCTGTTCAAAGCCAGCCCCAGTAGGAAAGTCCATGAAACTCTTATCTCCAATAAGCCACCAGAAAACTGAAAGTGGTGCTGTAGCTCAAGTGGTAGAGCATGCTGAAGACTTGAGGGACAGTGCTCAGGCCCAGAGTTCAAGCCCCATAATCGACAAAAAAAAAAAAAATGTGGAAACAACTCAAACAGCTACTAACTACTGAATAGATAACCAAAATGTAGTATATCCATACCATAGAATGTTCAGCAATAAAAAGAAGTAACATTTTGATACAGGCTACAACATGATAAAGCTCAAGAATATTTCCAGTGAAAGAAGACAAATACTACATATTCCATGATATGAATTAGAATCTGTTAAAAGACAAATGTATATGTTACTGGTAGTTTAAATAATTTTTTTTCAAATTCTAGAATTATGAAGAATACTGTAGCCACTAATAATATGAAAGATTTCTAGTCATTTTCCCTTTCCAAACTAAAAAAGAATGAAACTAATGTGAACTATTGTACCATTAATATATTAATACTTTTGTAGGAAAAAGTCTGGACAAATATTTCCCAAAATACTATTGGCAGTAAACTCTAAGAAGTAGGATTACATTCAAACATGTATACCATCTAGATCTATCCTTGCCAAATGAAGTATGAGAAAAGACTATCCCCTCCCAACCCTCATGATGCTTCTGCAGTTTGTATCTGCCATTACTGTGGTTTAAACTCAGGGCCTTTCAGCATCCCTCAGCAATCTCCCCCTCACACTGGTAATATATTACTTGAGCCATACCTCTGCTTCCAGCTTTTTGCTAGTTAACTGGGCAGGGTAGGGGGAGGTTGGGAAGGTATGGGAAGGGGAAACAAAGGAGGAAGCTACAATGCTTGATAAGAAATGTACTCATTGCCGGGCTCTGGTGGCTCATGCCTGTAATCCTAGCTAGTCAGGAGGCTGAGATCTGAGGATCGAGGTTCAAAGCCAGCCAGTGCAGGAGAGTCTGTGAGACTCCTATGTCCAATAAACCACCAGAAAACCGGAAGTGGCACTGTAGCTCAAGTGGTAGAGCGCTCGCCTTGAGCTGAAGAGCTGAGGGACAGCGCCCAGGCCCAGAGTTCAAGCCCCATGACCGACAAAAAAATAAAAAGAAATGTACTCATTATCTTGCCCATGTAATTGTAATTCCTCTGTACAGTGTTTACACAATAAATTTAAAACAAATAAAGAATATAAATAAATAAATATCTCATGGATTTGACTTCCCAAGCTGACTCTGAACCACATTGATCAGATCTCAGCCTCTTGAGTAGCTAGGATAATAGACATTAGCCACTTGCACCTGGCTTGTAGAATATCTTTTTTAAAGATTTTTTATTTATTTATTTATTTATTTATTTTCGGTCATGGGCCTGAACTCTGGGCGTGGGCCCTGTCCCTGAGCTCTTCAGTTCAAAGCTAGCACTTTACCATTTGAGCCACAGCACCACTTCTGGCTTTTTTCTGCTTATGTGGTCCTGAGGAATCGAACCCAGGGCCTCATGAGTGCAAGGCAAGCAATATACTGCTGAGCCAGCTTCCCAGGCCCTAGAATATCTTTTAAATAAATTATTTTGAAAACAGAATTAAATATACAGAATATAATCCCCAATTATTTTAGATTTAGCAGAATTTTTCTGTTATGTGACTATAAAAGTTCTACATAGCCAGGTTCCAGTGGCTCGCGACTGTAATCCTAGCTACTCAGGAGGCTGAGATCTGAGAATCCACGGTTCAAATCCAGCGCAGACAAGAAAGTCCGTGACACTCTTATCTCCAATTAACCACCAGAAAACAGAAGTGGTGCTGTGGTTCAAGTGGTGGAGCACTAGTCTTGAGCTGAAGAGCTGAGCGACAGCGCCCAGGCCCAGAGTTCAAAGTCCCACGACTGACAAAAAAAAGTTCTACATATATAGGTTCAATTTCTGTACTTACATTTTTTAAAACTATACTTAATAGAAAGTTGAATTCTCCTCAAGGGCCCAGTTTTGTAATACCTTAGAATACTGTACTCCACCTACCATAGGTGAATGAACTAAAATTAATCACCTTACTCAAAGGTATAAAGGAATCTATGATACAAAAAAGATGAAGCAAGCTGGGCGCCGGTGGCTCACACCTGTAATCCTTGCTATTCAGGAGGCTGAGATCTGAGGATCTCGGTTCAAAGCCAGCCAAGCAGGAAAGTCCATGAGACTCTTACCTCCAATAAACCTCCAGAAAACTAGAAGTGGTGCTGTGGCTCAAGTGGTAGAGCATTAGCCTTGAGCTGAAGAGGTGAAGGACAGCACCGAGGCCCAGAGTTCAAGCCCTATGGCCAACAGAAAAAAAAAATCTCATTCTACCTTCAAATGATGCAATTAAATGCATCTTCTCAAAATGTAAACTGAGAGATACAAAGTACAAGAGCAATTAACAGTAGAGCTAAAACTAAAAGAATGCTTAAGCAGAAGCAATTAGAGCTACTGAGATGAACAAGAGAAATTAGAATCACAGACATTATGGCAAAATGAAATAATGGCCAAACCCAAGTGGAAATAAGCAGAGACACAAGTAAAAGATTTAGAGTAATGGAAAAGAACAACCAAAGCTCTAGTCTCAGGACAAACTTCACATACACAGAGTTAACAAAGTTCACAAAGAAGCATAATAGTCCCTATAGAATCTCTGGACCCAGAGCTATGTTTATAAGCCATCATCCTGTTTCCTCCATTCCAAGATATTTTTACTTCCATTATGCTTCCATCAAAATTCTTCCAATTAGCTCTGACAGTCACAATTACTTGTTCCTTGCAACCAATAGCATTTTTCAACTAAAAAAAAGAGACTGGAGACTTACCTTTGAGTATCACCAGTGGCACTATTTGAAGAGTTTACACTCATGGTAAGTCTTCCAACTCCTTAAAAATACCCCACTGTTTCTTAATGATATAGTTCTTTATTGGCGATTGAAATTGTTCAAGATGTGTGTGTTACAGGTTAGGTGGACTAAAGTCTGTTAATATAATAAACAACACAACAGCAAGTTTATATTTGAATCCTGAAAGAACTGATTATTTTTCTTTGGATCTATAGGCTGGTTCCTAATTTTTTTTAAATTATTGTATAGCAAACAAGTGATTTTTTTAAAAGAAGGGTTTATTTTTTAAAAGCAGCAGGCACTGGTGGCTCACACCTGTAATCCTAGCTAATCAGGAGGCTGAGATCTGAAGATAAAAATTCAAAGCCATCCTGGGCAACAAAGTCCATGAGACTCTTTTTTTTTTTTTTTTGGTCGTGGGGCCTGAATTCTGGGCCTGGGCGCTGTCCCTCAGCTCTTCAGCTCAAAGCGAGTACACTACCACTTGAGCCATGGCGCCACTTCTGGCTTTTTCTGCTTATGTTGTGTTGAGGAATCAAACCCAGGGCCTCATGCATGTGAGGCAAGCACTCTACCATTGAGCCAACTTCCCAGTCCCATGAGAATCTTTTATCTCCAAATAACTACCAGAAAAACTGGAAGTAGCACTGTGGCTCAAAGAGGGAGAGCACTAGCCTTGACCAAAAGAGTTCAAGGACAGCACCCAGTACCCAAGGTTAAGCCCCACAATGGACAAAAAAAAGCATTGGAAGCAAAAATGATGAAAACATTTGTTAAAAAAGGCCACAAACATGATCCTTCTTGAAAGAACAGGTATTTACTTTAATATTTTATAAGAAAAGTTATCCAAAAAATAATAATTGTGGAAAAATAATAACAAATTATGTTTGAACTTGGAAATGGAATATGTAGTACCCAACTGCAGGACAGATAATTCTATTTCTTTAAAAACAAAAAACAAAAAACAAAAAACAAGCAGCTCCTCCTAATGAAGTTTTTTGTTTTGTTTTGTTGGTTCTGGTCCTGAAGCTAAAACTCAAGGCCTGAGTTTTCGGGCTCAAGGTTAGCACTCTACCACTTGACGCACAGCTGCACTTCCAGCCGTTTTAGTGGTTAATTGTAGATGAATAACAAATTTCCTGGCGGGATTTGAACCAAGATAGTCAGATCTCAACCTCAGGAATTGCTAAGATTACAGGCATTAGTCACCTACTCCCTCTGCCCAACCAGATAGTTGTAAAACAATATTGCAACTGAAAAGTCCAAACCACTCCCAAATAAAAGGTCCAATGGTGATTTGTGGTTTCTTTTATTCAGCGTTCCTCAATAGAAATTAAAAAAACAAAACATGAAAAAGAAATAAAACAAAAAGGGGCTGGGAAGGTGGCTCAGTGGTAGAGCACTTGCCTTGCATGCATGAGACCCTGGGTTCAGTTCCTCCGAACCACATAAGCAAAATGAAAAAAGCTGGAAGTGGCGCTGTGGATCAAGTGGTAGAGCACTAGCCTTGAGCTGAAGAGCTGAGGGCCAGCTCTTCCGGTCATGGGGCCTGAACTCTGGGCCTGGGCACTGTCCCTCAGCTCTTCAGCTCAAGGCTAGTGCTCTACCACTTGAGCCACAGCGCCACTTCCATCTTTTTTCATTTTGCTTATGTGGTGCTGAGAAATCGAACCCAGGGCCTCAGGGATGCAAAGCAAGTGCTCTACCACTGAGCCACCTTCCCAGCCCTAAAAAAATTTTTAAAAAGCTAACAATCCAATAAAATATACAGTTTAAAATGCCCGCTCCCCTTTTTTTTTTTTAATTAAGCAAGTCCTGGGAAAGAAAACTACAGTTATCTCTCTCTCACTCGACAGGTAAACTCTCACTGATAAACAAAAATAAAAAACAAAAGCAAGAAAATTCAGCTGACACTGGTGGCTCACTGATAACAGGACAATTAATATTTAAAACCATCCTGGTCAGAAAAGTCTTTGAGACTGCATCTCAAAAAAATAATAATTAAAAAAAAAAAAAGCAAAAAGGTAAGGCCAAGGCTCAAGTGGTAGAGGTCCATATATGAACAAGAAAGCTAAGTAAGAGCAACAGGCCCTGAGTTCAAGCCCAATCCCAACATAGAAAAGAATAATAATGATTAACTCTCTTGATCATAGAGATATCTCTATAAAAATCTTTTTTACTAATGTGTACAAAAGGCCTTCTTCATAAATTAACTTTTAATAATATAATCTACGGTAATTTTCAAAGGCCTTCTTGCAAAAAGATAAAAGGAAGAAGGAGCCAGGTGCTGGTGGCTCACACCTATAATCCTAGCTACTCAGGAGGCTGAATAGTTCAAAGCCAGCCTGGTCAGGAAAGGCCATAAGACTCTTATCTCCAATAAACATACAGAAAACAAGATGTAGCGCTGTAGCTCAAGTGGTATAGTACTCGCCTTGAGGGACATCGCCCAAGCCCAGAGTGCAAGCCTCACAACTGACAAAAGAAAAAAAAAAGGAAGAAGGAAAGAGAACTTGTCACTTGCTTTAGCCTGCCTACTTCCTAGAAACCTCTTCTATAGGAGATACTTCAACTTATATAGAGCCAATTTACCTTACTTCAGTATTAAGGAATCTCTGGGTAAATATACTAAACAGAGAGAAAATAATTCACAGCATCCAAATATATGCAAGTACTAATAAACCACGAGAACGTCTATTCACAGAAATCTAATATTCTAAGACAATGGGTTTTTGTTATTAATTTTTTTTCATTTTTATCTTCTAATGATTCTACAAAAGGGTTATAGTTTTACATGTACATTTGTTTGTACACTGAATCTTGATCAGTCACCCCTCCCATCACTCTGTACTACCAACCCACCCATCCAGCAGCCATATCAAGTT
Source organism: Dipodomys merriami (assembly GCF_024711535.1). Taxonomy (NCBI): domain Eukaryota; kingdom Metazoa; phylum Chordata; class Mammalia; order Rodentia; family Heteromyidae; genus Dipodomys; species Dipodomys merriami. The sequence continues at coordinate 66,824 of NW_027203581.1, forward strand.
CCTGTCCTTCAGTTTTTATCACTTAACCTAGAACTCTGAAAAACATTATTCCTGATTAAGAAAGGGAACAGGTAAAACTTGAAGTGATTTGGTGAAGGGGAAAGAAATAATGAAATAATTATTGACATTTTGAACGTACAAAGACATCCTGAAGGGGCTGGGAAGGTGACTTGGCCATAGAGTGCTTGCCTCACATGCATGAGGCCCTGGGTTCGATTTCTCAGCAACATATAAACAGAAAAGGCTAGAAGTGGCATTGTGGCTCAAGTGGTAGAAAGCCCTAGCCTTGAGCTGAAGAGCTCAGGGACAGCGCACTGGCCTGGAGCTCAAGCATCATGGCCAACAAAAAGAAAAAAGAAAAAAATACATCCTGAAGACTAAAAAGAGGAACAAAATACCAGTGTGCTCTGTCTCTGCTCCCACTAAGCAAGCCTCAAAAAGAACCACTGGGGATTAAAAAAAATTGTTCAAATAAAGAGACTAAGGAGAAGACACAACCCAGTACCAAGAACTAACGTCTCCAGGCTGGGAAGGTGGCTCATTGGTAGAGCACTTGCCTTGCATGCATGAGGCCCTGGGTTCAATTCCTAAACACCACATAAGCAGAAAAAGCTGGAATTGGCTCTGTGGCTCAAGTGCTAGAGTACTAGCCTTGAGCTGAAGAGCTGAGGGACAGTGACCAGGCCTAGGGTTCATGCCCCACAACCTGAAAAAAAAAAAAAAAGAAGTAAAGTCTACCACAAACACAAAATGTTCAAGAGTAATAAACTAATAAAATAGTTTGGCCTAAAAAAAAAAAGTGAAATGTCAGCCAAAAGGTCAGAGATAAAGAATCCAATTTCTCTAGGACCTAAATACCTTGAGAACAGTAGTAGGTAC